>NC_092336.1:299190000-299490000 GCF_046630445.1 Rutidosis leptorrhynchoides
GCCGAGGTGTTAAGGCACCACTCCGTAAGATAAAGGGTGAAGAATCGAGGTGTTAAGATGCCACCCGAGGGTTTAGTGATACAAGGTGTTAAGTGCACTAACGGATGTTATGAACACCGATGGCCTTTTGCGAGTGCCATTCCCTTGTACGATTGGTTAACCATGGTTATTGCATTGTAGCGTAAGCATATTACATTGTTCGAGTATATATATGCCATTGTTGTGCTAGCTTGTGGTATCGGAGGTTAATAGCTTTGTATTTGAGATGATAAGCTAAATGTGTTGCTAGTATGTATGCGGTATGTGTGTAAGTGGTTGCAAGTAGGTATATTATATATGTATGTGTATAATTATTGCATTCACTAAACTTTTGCTTACCCTCTCGTTGTTTACCTTTTTATAGGCTCGGGCGTTGACAAGGGTAAGGGCGTTCGATTGGATTAGAGATCCCGCTTTGTTTTGATAGGGGACGCTTTTGGATGTGTTAGCTTTTGAAGTTTGACCGAGAGTTGGGTAGTTTAACCCCCAAACATCATGCTCTTGTGTCGTTTGGAATTTAAACTAATTCGGTTGAAACTTATATATTTTGTACGAAACTCGTATTTCGGCCATATGTGGTCCCGGGTTCGTAAAACTTGTTTTATCATTGAAATGTGTTAGTTTTACATATTTGAACATGTTGTGAAAAGCGTTTCGTCTAAATACGTCGGGAAGTGAGAGATATTTATTTGAAAAATGACCAAACCGGACAGAAGCTGAAATGCCCTGTGCACGCCGCGCACTCATAGGGCTGCGTGCCGCGCACCCCATCTGTAATAAAAAAAAAATTTCGCATGTTCGTTTGGATTTTGGGTTGGGTTGTTACATATACGCGATTATTTTGTAATTCGGTGTAAAAATTTTAACGCAACTCTTTTGCGTACTATTCAATGAAGTTCTCTTCTTATAAATCTCAGTTGCAACTGTTTCATTTATATAGCGCTTTGTTACAGTTTATATTTGTAATCGCTAGACTTGCCCTGTGCAATTTCAACATTTATTATTGTGCACATAATAAACGTTTACTTCTATGAAACAATCTTTTAATTGTATAATGAATATACCTTATGAATCTTCCAAGTCAGCCGAAACAATCCTTGGGTAAATTATTGCGTTTGAAATACACCAAGTGTGTTATTGTGAAGCATCTAAGTTGGGTAAATTCACAACTTAGGAATTTAATATATACAAGTTCCCATCATTTCGCAAACACTTAATTATAATTTTTGTTCCAATATAGCGGGCTTTTCCATCGCTGTTAAGTATTACTGCACCTTAATACACGAAGTTATCATAAAAGAAACACGCAATAATGTTTGCCAAATACTGGCTTTATTACTTAAAAACTTGCATTACAATCGTGCTTTAAGCACAACATCTTTATTTTGATGTAAAAAATTTCATACAAGTAAACGCTTTACAAGTTAACGATTTTCAACATATTTACGAGTGTTTCCTTATTGCGATAATATTTCCAATAATGCGCCGTGTTGCCCAAATATTGTAATGAAGTGCTTGACTTTACAATTGTTGCTTATCAATTCTGCATGCCATGCATGACCATATTACCGGGTTTTTCGGTCTCTACCGGGGTGTGTACATACAATGGATCATCTGCGCGATCTTGTTGAATTAATCTGCACAACCCGGCTACAAAGAATACAAATTGAGTTTCTGCCTTTTGCACTTAGCATTTTTGTGGCAAAATAAACTAGACGTTGCGTTGTGCGTTCTATTACCATTGTTTATCGACTCGCATTCTTACTTGAGCTATCGTCACTTTGTTTTGGAACAACGTGGTTGGTCACAACACCACGAACCTCAACTCCTACATTTTCCTGCTCAGTGATTAACGCACAAATTGGCTCAGTTTCTGCAGATGTTATAGCCGCTATTCCTTTGCATGTCACAAACTTAACTATTCCATGAATTTTGGATGCGATAACACCCAACTTACAGAGCGCAGTGAGCCCTAGCAAAATATTGAAGCGTGAAGTGGAACGCATAACATATAGATTTAAAGATGCCTTTCGTGTTCTTTTTGCGTCCACCTCATCAGTTAATTCAATGTTCAACTCCAGCTGCCCCAAATGCCATGTTGCTATGCCAGAAAATCCAGAAAGTGATACTGCGGTTGGTAGCAATTTTTGCTTTGATGTCTTCTGGCAATTTGTTGAAACATTGCTCATACATGCCATCAACGCTGCTTCCGGTATCAATGTGCAGTTTCCTGATGATGATTGCTAAATCCGCAATCTTACACAAAATGATTATTGGTTCATCAGACAATCCACAATGTTGCACTGGTGGGAATGTTATTGGTGCAAATTTCCACTTCTCAAGAACCACTTCAGCTATTCTTTTCTGCACAATGTTATTTATCTGAACCATATTAATTACTTTGATTTCCTGCAAATTTTCTTTCTTTCCAACAACCTTTGCGCCCAAAATTTTGACATTGAAAGCCTTTCGCTCTTGTTGAACAGTTGCACTGACATTTGGCGTCGTAGGTATGTTATTCAAACTTGGCGCAATCATTGCGTTTGTAGAACTTGTTGTTTTATCAATTTACAAGTGATTCATCTTGCCTTGCGTTGTGGCTTCTGCAATTAGCTCAACCAGATCGTGGCATCTATTTGTGTCATGAGTGTAATCATCATGAAAAATACAAAACTTAGATTTATCGCGTCTATTGTTTTCTGATAGCGGTGGCAGATCTGGGAAGGTTTTTGCAATCCTTTCTTGCATCAAGATCTCTTTTGGCGTTTTAGACAACGCTTGAATTTATTGAATGAATCATTACTCCACTTTCTTGATGAATTGCGATCACGAATATTATACCCATGGTTTCCATTATCACCATTATTACGGTTTTCGATCATTGCGCTGATAACCGCCATTGTTATTTCTTCGTTGATAGCCTGATCCACGATTATTATCCCGATAATTATCTTGGTTACCATTACAATAATAATCATGGTCATCTCGCCAGCTTCTTTGCTTACCCAAATTGTAGTTTTGTGTAATGTTGCTATCTTCACCACAACGAATGTAATCGTAAGTTTCCTGCATAACCTTTGCAAAGGTTTGCGGCACATCTCTACGCAATCTCTGCACTAAAGTGGGATGTTTCTGCGGATTGATTGCTTGAACAAAGCCAGAGATCTTTTGATCTTCATGCAGATTTGGTATCTTTTGACATTCATAAACATAGCGCGTAAGAAATCCACCTAGCGTTTCTTTGAACCCTTGCTTGATATTGTGGCACTCAATGTGTGAAAGGACCCCGTCCTAATCTATCTGGACTAATACATTACATTTGGTTACATCGCGAGGTACTTGACCTCTATATGATACATTTTACAAACATTGCATTAGTTTAAAAAAAAACAAACTTTCATTTACATCGAAAGTTGACGGCATGCATACCATTTCATAATATATCTAATTATAATTAACTTAATAGTAATCTTGATGAACTCAACGACTCGAATGCAACGTCTTTTGAAATATGTCATGAATGACTCCAAGTAATATCTCTAAAATGATCAAATGCACTGCGGAAGATTTATTTAAAACCTGAGAATAAACATGCTTTCAAGTGTCAACCAAAAGTTTGGTGAGTTCATTAGTTTATCATAAATATTCATTTTCATCATTTTAATAGACCACAAGATTTCGGATATTTAATTGTACACGTAACCCGAGTACATAATAACACGCGTAACCCGCAAATTAAAAATCATTCATATGGTGAACGGTTGATAACCGACTTAACTTTAATGCATAGAATATCCCCAAATAGAACCTCTCGTCTGTATAATAATAATAATCTCGAAGTACTAAAGCTTCCGTACCCCGGATGGGACTTATCGTGGTCCATAGATCTATCTTTAGGATTCGCGTCAATTAGGGGCCATACCCGTTTCCTAATTATTAGGTTACCAAGCTAAAAAGGGGTGATATTTAATATTCATAATCCAGCCATAGAATGTAGTTTTTGATCACTTGTGTCTATTTCGTAAGACATTAATAAAATCAGCGCATGTATTCTAAGTCCCAAAAATATATAAAAAGGGAGTAATGAAACTCACAATACTGTATTTCGTAGTAAAAATACATATGACGTCATTGAACAAGTGTAGGGTTGGCCTCGGATTCACGAACCTATATCATTTGTATATTTATTAATATTCATAGTTGTAATTGAACACACATACACACACACACACACATATATATATATATATATATATATATATATATATATATATATATATATATATATATATATATATATATATATATATATATATATAGATATATATATATATATATATATATATATATATATATATATATATATATATATATATATATATTAACTATTCTCATAATTAATTCGTTTGTTTCTAACAAATTTTATTTTGTCCAATGTTTTCTTCATTATGCCACTTGTTGGATTCTGATAGATCAAAATCCAAATATGAAATTGAATGAAAATGGTTATTTTGTGGTGAACGGATACGTATATCGGTGGTTGTAAATAGGATAGTAAATGACTGTTGAATTAGATTTGAAGGAATGTATAGTGTAACTTATTAATGTAAAATCTAAATATTCCTCGGGTATTACCTACCCGTTAAAATATTTTCACCATTAACAGTTTGTACGAAAAAATTTTTAATTACAATCTTTATGAAAAAATATATACATATATATTTTCTTCAGATGTAATCATGGATTTAATGAGTCAATATGATATTAGACTCATTTGATTTACTGTTAGAACAAGGATATATAATCTCTAAAACATTAGAGATTATATAATTGCCATGTCGAACGAAGATAATTGATGTAGAACGATACGTAGTATGATGATTATAATCGAGGTACAGAATGAGATGTTGAGGCATGTGATGTTGAAACTTGGGTTGTTGGTGGTACCGGTATTGATGTTGGTGGTACTGTTGATGCCGGTGATGTTGTTGAAGCTGGTAAATTTTGCACCATATTCTCCAAATTGATTACTCGAGCATGAAATTCGTTGACTTCTTCTATTATTCCAGGATGATTGTAGGTCGAAACGAGCGAATAAGGTTTAGAATTTGATTTATGATATAGTCATGGCGAGATATTCTGGAAATGAGAGAGAAAATGGTGTTTCGAACAGGTTCGCCGGTAAGTGTTTTGGGTTTTTCGCCAAGAGTGCAGGTTGGTGGGTGGAAGGGATCGCCTTCTTCTCGTCTCCATCGGTTAAGTTGACTACGAACCCACCCTCAATTCATCCAGCATTGAAGATGACTAGTTGGCTGATCCATTTCATTTATACTGCTTTCAGAGCTTAGGTGAATATCCATGTCGAAATAGCTGTCGGAATAACTATCGGAATAGCTATCGGAATCTGAGGGACTCGAACTGGTTGAGCGATTCATATCGTATGATTAGATGAAGGATTTTCGATAAGAAATAGATTATAGGATATAGATTAGTACCCTGCAATACATAATTTACATATGCATATATAATACTAAAATCCCATAAGTTACGGAGGAATCTACGGAAGCTGTCATGCAAAGGTAATAATAACATATACGCTAAGATATGAATTTATCTATACACTATCTATGTAATAGAGGCAGTAAGACGTGTCTAGACTTAAAGATAATTAGCAAGTAATTTTCGACACGAAATGATAAGAAAAACTTTTGACATGCAGACACGGTCGAAGTCCAGACCCACTAATTCATCTAAACAACTATCAGTTAGACACACTAATGTAAGACCTGGTTCGCTAAGACCACCGCTCTGATACCAACTGAAAGGACTCGTCCTAATCCATCTGGATGAATACATTACATTTGCTTACATCGCGAGGTACTTGACCTCTATATGATACATTTTACAAACATTGCATTTGTTTTTAAAAAAAAGACAAACTTTCATTTACATCGAAAGTTGACGGCATGCACACCATTTCATAATATATCCAACTATAATTGACTTAATAATAATCTTGATAAACTCAACGACTCGAATGCAACGTCTTTTGAAATATGTCATGAATGACTCCAAGTAATATCTCTAAAATGAGCAAATGCATAGCGGAAGATTTCTTTCAAACCTGAGAATAAACATGCTTTCAAGTGTTAACCAAAAGGTTGGTGAGTTCATTAGTTTATCATAAACATTCATTTTCATCATTTTAATAGACCACAAGATTTCAGATATTTAATTGTACACGTAACCCGAGTACATAATAACACGCGTAACCCGCGAATTAAAAATCATTCATATGGTGAATGCTTGATAACCGACTTAACTTTAATGCATAGAATATCCCCAAACAGAATCTCTCTTCTGTATAATAATAATAATCTCAAAGTACTAAAGCATCCGTACCCCAGATGGGACTTGTCGAGGTCCATAGATCTATCTTTAGGATTCGCGTCAATTAGGGGCTATACCCGTTTCCTAATTATTAGGTTACCAAGCTAAAAAGGGGTGATATTCAATATTCATAATCCAGCCATAGAATGTAGTTTTTGATCACTTGTGTCTATTTCGTAAAATATTAATAATACCAGCGCATGTATTCTCAGTCCCAAAAATATATAAAAAGGGAGTAATGAAACTCACAATATTGTATTTCATAGTAAAAATACATATGATGTCATTGAACAAGTGTAGGGTTGGCCTCGGATTCACGAACCTATATCATTTGTATATTTATTAATATTCATAGTTGTAATTGAACACACCCACACACACACACACACACACACACACACACACACACACACACACACACACACATATATATATATATATATATATATATATATATATATATATATATATAAATGTATTAGTTATATCATTTTTATGTTAATAATATATATATATATATATATATATATATATATATATATATATATATATATATGTTTTATATGTTCATTTTGTATATAAAAATATTAAATTTTGTTATGTTATATGTGTTAAATATATATATTTATGTATGTATTTCATTTGTTTATCAAAACAGTAGTTCTATTATACTAAGTTAATATTAGTAAAAATAATGATAATAACATTAATAATATACATATGTTAATAATAACTCTATTAGTAATAATAACAATGATATTAATAATAGTACTTGTAAAAATATTAATTTTATTGTTTATGATATTTATGATATTAATGATTTACTAATAATAATAATAAGGGTAAAAGCTATGAATATAATTATTCGTACTAACCTTACTACTCAAATAAAGGAGGCGCAGTAGGGAGTTGTAAAAGAAGAAAAGTTGAAGAATGAAATACCCAAAGGATCGGAGAAACATCTTAATATTCGGGAAGACGGAACCCCGTATAGGGCTGAAAGAATTTGGGTACCAAAGTTTGGAGATGTGAGAGAAAAGGTACTTAAGGAAGCACATAAAACTAGATATTCAATACATCCTAGAGCGGGGAAGATGTACAAAGATCTCAAGAAACACTTTTGGTGGTCGGGTATGAAAGCCGATATTTCTAAAAATGTAGGAGAATGTTTGACGTGTTCTAAGGTCAAAGCTAACCATCAGGTCTACTTCAACAACCTGAAATCCTGGAATGGAAATGGGAAAACATTACCATGGATTTCATTACTAAATTGCCAAGGACTGCAAGTGGTTATGATACAATTTGGGTAATAGTGATCGTCTTACCAAGTCAGCACACTTTCTACCAATGAGAGAAGATGATAAAATGGAGAAGTTCGCGCGATTATACTTGAAGGAAGTTGTATCCAGACATGGAATACCAGTCTCTATTATCTCAGATAGGGATGGCAGATTTGTTTCAAGATTTTGGCAGACATTGCAACAAGCATTGGGGACTCGTCTAGACATGAGTACTGTTTATCATCCACAAACTGATGGGCAAAGTAAAAGGACAATATAGACCCTTTAAGACATGCTACGAGCATGTGTTATAGATTTCGGAAACAGTTGGGATCGACACCTACCGTTAGCAGAATTTTTCAACAACAACAGTTACCATTCGAGTATTGAGATGACGCCGTTTGAAGCACTTTATGGTAGAAAGTGTAGGTCTCCGATTTTTTGGTGTGAAGTGGGGGATAGACCGATTACGGGTCCAGAGATAATTTAAGAAACTACCAAGAAGATCATCTAAATTCAACAACGATTGAAAACTGCCCTAAGTCGACAAAAGAGCTATGCGGACATTAAAAGAAAAGATATATAATTTGAGATTGGAGAGATGGTCATGCTTAAGGTTTCACCTTAGAAAGGCGTTGTTCAATTTGGTAAACAGGGGAAACTAAATCCAAGGTACATTGGACCATTCAAGATTATAGATCGTGTCGGACCAGTAGCTTACCGACTTGACTTACCGCAACAACTCGCCGGGGTACATAATACTTTTCGTGTCTCGAATTTGAAGAAATGTTTTGCTAAAGAAGATCTCACCATTCCATTAGACGAGATTACAATTAACGAAAAACTACAATTCACTGAAGAACTCGTCGAAATAAAGGATCGTGAGGTTAAAAGACTTAAGCAAAACAAGATACCAATTATTAAGGTTCGATGGAATGCTTGTAGAGGACCCGAATTCACCTGGGAGCATGAAGATTAGATGAAGCTGAAATACCCTCACCTATTTCCAGAAGATTCGTCAACACCTTCAACAGCTTAAAATTTCGGGACGAAATTTATTTAACGGGTAGGTACTGTAGTGACCCGAACTTTTCCATGATTATATATTACTTGAAAACTATATTTGCATGATTAAATGTTTCCAACATGTTAAGAAATCAAACTTGTTAAGACTTGATTATTTGAAATGAGTTTCATGTAGACAATTGACCACCCAAGTTGACCGGCGATTCACGAACGTTAAAACTTGTAAAAATGACATGACGATATATATATATGGATATACATATAGTTAACATGAGATTATAATAAGTAAGTATCTCCATAAGTATATTAAAAATGAGTTATATACATAAAAATGAGACTACTAAGTTAAGAAACTCGAAACGATATATATAACGATTATCGTTATTACAACGTCTTACTAAATACATATATATCATATTAAGATATTGTTACACTATATTTAACATGATAAAATGATAATTATATATATCATTAAGTATGTTAACAATGAACTACATATGTAAAAAAAGACTACTAACTTAAGAATTTTGAAACGAGGCATATATGTAACGATTATCGTTGTAACGACATTTTAATGTATATATATCATATTAAGATATATTCATAAATCATAATATCTTGATAATGTAATAATTTAACATCTCATTAGATATAATAAACAATGGGTCAACAACATTAAATGAGATCGTTAACTTAAAGGTTTCAAAATAACACTTACATGTAACGACTAACGATGACTTAACGACTCAGTTAAAATGTCTATACATATAGTGTATTTAGATGTATTAGTACACTTTTGAAAGACTTCAAGACACATATCAAAGTACTTCTACTTAACAAAAATGCTTACAATTGCATTCTCATTCATTTTCATCAATAATTCTACTCGTATGCAACCGTATTCGTACTCGTACAATACCCAGCTCCTAGACGTATATACTATTGGTATATACACATAATAATTCAGCTCTTAGTAGCCCTAGATAGTCAATAAACATGTGGAACCCACAATTAGACTACTAGCATGACTTATGAGCAAGAAAACAAAAACAAGAACTCCTTTTAACCCCACTCACCTTCACCACTCACCACCTACTCCATTTCACTTCCAATTTTCTTCCCAATTCTCTCTCAAAACACACACACTCTTCCATGAATGTCTAAGTTACTATTTTTCCAGCAAAAATCATCAAATACAAGATTTGGTTATTACCTATAATCATCATAAAAACAATTACTCAAGAACACATCAAGAACACTTCCAAGTTTACAAGTTTACTTCCAAGTTTCCTAATCCATTCCAAGCAATCATCTAAGATCAAGAAACCTTTGTTATTTATAGTAGGTTATCTTTCTAAATCAAGGTAATATTCATATTCAAGCTTTGATTCAATTTCTATAACTATAACTATCTTAATTCGAGTAATAATCTTACTTGAACTTGTTTTTATGTCATGATTCTATTTCAAGAACTTCCAAGCCATCAAAGATCCTTTGAAGCTCAATTTATTTTTCATCATTTCCAGTAGGTTTACCTACTAAACTTTAGGTAGTAATGATGTTCATAACATCATTCGATTCATATATATAAAACTACCTTATTCGAAGGTTTAAACTTGTAATCACTAGAACATAGTTTAGTTAATTCTAAACTTGTTCGCAAACAAAAGTTAATCCTTCTAACTTGACTTTTAAAATCAACTAAACACATGTTCTATATCTATATGATATGCTAACTTAATGATTTAAAACCAGAAAACACGAAAAACACCGTAAAACCGGATATACGCCGTCGTAGTAACACCGCGGGCTATTTTGGGTTAGTTAATTAAAAACTATGATAAACTTTGATTTAAAAGTTGTACTTCTGGGAAAATAATTTTTATTATGAACATGAAACTATATCCAAAAATCATGGTTAAACTCAAAGTGGAAGTATGTTTTCCAAAATGGTCATCTAGACGTCGTTCTTTCGACTAAAATGACTACCTTTACAAAAATGACATGTAACCTGTATTTATGACTCTAAACTTATACTTTTTCTGTTTAGATTCATAAACTTAAGTTCAATATGAAACCATTGCAACTTGAATCACTCAAAACGGATTTAAAACGAAGAAGTTATGGGTAAAACAAGATTGGATATTTTTGCTTGTTGTAACTACTTGAAAATTGGTAACAAATCTATATTAATCATATCCTAGCTAACTCATATTGTATTATACATGTATTCTAATATATTATGTAATCTTGGGATACCATAGACACGTATGCAAATGTTTTGACATATCATATCGACCCATGTATATATATTATTTGGAACAACCATAGACACTCTATATGTAGTAATGTTGGAGTTAGCTATACAGGGTTGATGTTGATTCCAAAATTATATATACTTTGAGTTGTGATCTAGCCTGAGATGTGTATACACAGGGTCGTGGATTGATTCAAGATATATATATATATATATATATATATATATATATATATATATCAATTTATTTCTGTACATCTAACTGTGGACAACTAGTTGGGATGAGAATACATGCAGTTTTATAAATGTTTTACGAAATAGACACAAGTAAATGAAACTACTTTCTATGGTTGAACGATCAAAGCCGAATATGCCCCTTTTACTTGGTAACCTAAGAATTAGTAAACCAGTCTACTAATTGACACGAATCCTAAAGATAGATCTATTGGGCCCAACAAACCCCATCCGTTGTAGCGGATGCTTTAGTACTTTGAGTTTTTATATCATGTCCGATGGATGTCCCAGAATGATGGGGATATTCTTATATGCATCCTGTTAATGTCGGTTACCAGGTGTTCAATCCATATGAATGATTTTTATCTCTATGTATGGGATGTATATTGAAATATGAAATCTTGTGGTCTATTATTATGATTTGATAAATATATAGGTTAAACCTATAACTCACCAACATTTTTGTTGACGTTTAAAGCATGTTTATTCTCAGGTGATTATTAAGAGCTTCCTGAAAGGACCCGTCCTAATCCATCTGGACGAAGTCTTCAACAGTTGGTCCCATTGCAAGGTTCTGACCTCTATATGCCATGAACGACTCCATGTAATATGAGCAAATGCACAGCGGAAGATTTCTTTCATACCTAAGAATAGACATGCTTTAAAGTGTCAAATAAAAGGTTGGTGAGTTCATAAGTTTATCATAAAACAATAAAATTCATCATTTTGATAGACCACAAGATTTAAATGTTGCATGGTACAAATGGGCCTGAATCCTATACCCACCTGTAATGTACATGCGATATCTTTTAAATACAGTACACCTTTCTCGTGTACGCAATCATTTTTCATAAATCATAGTAACCGTACACATATCTCGTGCACAAAAACTAATACACATAATCTGTGTATAAAATCATTCTCTTGATACATAACATTCACTTTAATTGGTGGCAATTATCATGTCCACATAATTCAATGGTGGCAATTATCATGTCCACATAATTCAATGGTGGCAATTATCATGTCCACATAATTCAATAATAATTCGCAGAACTTCTGTCTGCATAATAATTCATTCGAGGAATGTTTTGCTTGTGTCTATCTCGTCAAACATTTACAAAAGCATTTCATTTATCCGCAGTTCAAAATATATTTCAAAAGCATTTAATAAAGCAGTTGTAAAAGTAGTGCATGTATTCTCAGTCCCAAAAATGTAAAGAGTAAAAGGGAATCAAATGAACTCACGCATATAAATATTGTAAAACAGTTAATAAAGCATTTGCATGTATTCTCAGCCCAAAAATGCAAAGAGTAAAAAGGGCCAATGAAACTCACCATACTGTATTTTATAGTAAAAATACATATGACGATATTGAACAATGCAGGGTTAGCCTCAGATTCACGAACCTATATCATGTATATGTATTAACACCAAATAGTAATCGAACAAGTTTATATATATTATTACTCATAATATACTTGTTATTTTATACGTTATATAGATAAATTTATATTTAATCTATACAATTTATATAGCTAATACTTAACATATTAAATTTTAATATAGTAATTACTCATTAAAATATTATTTAATATAATACGTAATATTGATATTAATGTAGGTATGTTTTATGTCATAAATATATTTTTATATAGAAAATCTTTATTGCATATATTAATAATATTAATAATAATAAAAATAATACTAGTTATGATAAAAATCATGATAATTTTAATAATAATAATAATAATGATAATTTTAATAATAAAAATGATAATTTTTAATAAAATGTAAATTTCAATAAAATTACTAATTTTAACAAAAATGATAAATTTAAGAATAATGATACCTTTAGTAATAATTATAATAAAATAATACTGATAATAATAATAACTATAATAATACAATACTAATAATAATACTAATAATAAAAAATAAGGATAAGCTACCTTTGAAGAGTTTAAAGGCTTTTCCAAAAAAAATGCCTCACACAAGACTCGAACCCAAGACCTCCTGTTAACCCAAATACCATCTAAACCACTTCGCCTTTTCTGTCTTTCTGTTATATCCTAGCTCTATATATTTTTATATCCTGCATTTATCTGTCTCCATCTCCTCTTTTATAACAAAATCGATACCAATATTCATTCAACAACATACTCATAACATCATTATCTCTTCTTAATCATGTATCATTTAATCACCTTATCTTCATCATATAATACTATCTATTACTATGATTTATGATCGTATACCAGAATTTCCACAGGACTTCATCATGTATTCAATAAACCCTCAGCCTATGTATATAATATAAACCAATGCCCAATGGATTTAAGAATTACGGCCCAACTTGCTAAAAAAAATGGATCCAACTTGATACCTTCTGATTTGCTGCGTAAAAAAAAAGATTGGAACCCACATGCTTTCTTGTATACCCCATCGATCCAAAAGAGATATAAAATAATGACCCATATGATTTGGTGTCCAGCTGTATGAATCCATTGAGTTGACAAGAATAAAGGGTGGGGTTTATAGTTCGTCAAGAAGAAAAGAAAAGCAAATAGATCGGTCCAATCTTTAACAAATCAATGATGGTTAAACATTATTTTATGTACTAGTTGGTAGTGAGGTTGCAACCTTTATTCCATTATATAGCATTAGATGTAACATTAATCATTTATCTTTATAAGGACAAGTGGTTCATGTTTTGGTTTCGTTCGAAAAAAAAACAATAGGAGTAAAGGCGTCTGATGATTGTATCATTCATGGTGGTGTTTGTTTTCAAGATTGTTTCAATTGTAATAGAAAAGAGAAAGGGAGATGAGAGACAGGAAGATGAAGTGTTTATAGATCATGAACGTGAACAAATTGCAGCAGCAGTAAACAAGGACATGGTATCAATTTAATGTTTCAAAGATGTAAAAAAAAAAATAGCAACCTGATTTGAACAGAAGAAAAGAAGAAAAAGAATATAGTTGCAACAACAAAATCAACCTAACCAAGTCAGGTTTAGTTTGTAATCGATCCAGAAAAGAATAGTAGGGTTTCTCAAGGGTTGTGAATGTTGTTACTGTTGGCCGAAAAGGAAAAAAAATTGTACACGATTGCAGCAGCCTTTAAAAGGGTAACTTTGGCTCAATCATTCACTTATTCATGATTGTGATAATTAACTTTACCATTGTGTTATGAATCATCCTTACACGTCACTTTTTCTTCTATCAAGCAACAGAAACAGAATAACAAGTAGGAATCATTTTTCTGGACAGAAGCATAGCAATTTGGTGATTTCAATACAATAAAAAGAAAAGAACCAGATAAGTAATATGGTGGTTGTTTAGCTTGTAAAAAAACATAAGTGTAGCGGTCTAGTTTCGTTGTGCAGCATAACCAAGTTTTATGAGGGTTTTGATGGTGATATACGGCTGTAAACAATAGCAGGAATGACTCATTATGGTTTTGGTTTGTCGAAGTGATCAAGGTGTGGTCGTGATGTTTCAAAAAGGAAACTACTTCTCCTTTTATCTGTTTTCTTTTTCCTTTTCTTCAATAATTGTAGTAGGTCATATAACGTACCTATTGTTGATGGATACTGTAACCATAATCGACCTAATTTGTTCTGTATTGACTTTGATATCGAATTATAACCATTTTGTAGACAAGAAGTACATAAATGTTCAATCAGGGAATTAATAAATTATATAAACAGATATAGCTGGTAAATGAATCTATTATGTTTTGTTTTATCTTCTTAATCGTTCTGTAGAGGAATAAGGATGATAGTGAAGTGTAACAACCTGTACAATTTTCCTGTTTTAAAACTATATTCCATTAAATTAAATAATTAAATAACATATTAATATTAATGTTAATTCTATAATCTAATCGAGTGACTTGTATCCATTAGGAAAGAAAACTAAATCTAATTACTGTGATGTATAATATAGGTAACGATTTCATTTAGTTTTTATTGATTTTTATATAATAATTTAATTTTTAATAATAATAATAAATAATAAATAATAATACTGATAATATTAATTAATAATAATAATTCTATTGATAATAATCATCCTAATAATAATAATAATAATAATAATAATAATAATAATAATAATAATAATAATAATAATAATAATAATAATAATAATAATAATAATAATAATAATAATAATAATAGTATTTAGAACACTAATAATTATAGTAATGTTTATGATGACATCTTTATTAATAAAATGTATTATCTTTTATAATAACTAAAATGTATAATAATAATATTGATTCTCAAACATAATACTTAATAATAATATTGGTAATATCAGTTTACATGTTTTAAATTCTTATATCTTTATTATTATTACTATTAGTGATAATGAGATTGATATAACTAATTACGCTTATCAAATCTCTTGTACATAAAAAAAATATGTTGAAACTAATGTTATTAATAAAAGTAATATAATAATTATATTTTAATTTGTTTTTAAATTTAATATAATAATATTACCTATAATTAATTATGTAATACTTATATCATAAGGCAACTTATCTTATATATATTTAATAAAAATCATAAATTTATAATAACTTAAACTTATTTATAAATTAACAGTACTTAATTAATCTAAATTGTTGTTTACATTTTATATTCCAATTATTTAAAGTATACATTATTATATATTCTTGTATTTATATATGTACATATTTATTTACAAATAATCGTTCGTGAATCATCGGGAATAGTCAAGGTCAAATGTATTCATGAAAAATAGTTCTAACGTTATGAGACCCGGTTTAATAGACTTTTCTTATCTTGTTGAAACCATATAAAGATTGAAGTTTAAATTTGGTCGAAAATTTTCGGGTCGTCACACTTCCGCTGTAGCATGCTAAAATAAGGACAAGATTTGGTGTCAGCATGCTTGTATAATATTGTTTAAAACTGCAATCGAGATTTACTTTGTTGTAACATATTAATATTGTAAACCAATATGTATTGGTAGTGTGTAAGTGTGATATTTTGTAGTGACCCGAACTTTTCCATGTTTATATATATTAATTGAGATTGATATTTAAATGACTAAATGTTTCCAACGTGTTAAGCAATCAAACTTGTTAAGACTTGATTAAATGAAATAAGTTTCATATAGACAATTGATCACCCAAGTTGACCGGCGATTCACGAACGTTACAAAATTGTGAAAACTACATGTTGTGGTATATATAGACATATATATATGGTTGACGTGAGATTATGATGAGTAAGTATCTCACTAAGTATATTAACAATGTGTGATATACATAAGAAATGAGATTACTAAGTTAAGAAACTCGAAATGATATATATAACGATTATCGTTATGATAACGTCTACTAAATACATATGTATCATATTAAGATATTGATACACTATATGTAACATGATAAAATGATATTTAAATATATCATTAAGTGTGTTAACAATGAACTACATATGTAAAAACAAGACTACTAACTCAAGAATTACGAAACGAGACTTATATGTAACGATTATCGTTGTAACGATATTTTAATGTATGTATCATATTAAGAGATATTCATACATCATAATATCATGATAATATAATAATTTAACATCTCATTTGATATAATAAACATTGGGTTAACAACATTAATTGAGATCGTTAACTTAAAGGTTTCAAAACAACACTTACATGTAACGGCTAACGAAGACTTAACGAATCCATTAGAATGTATATACATGTTGTGTTTTGATATGTATTCTTACACTTTTGAAAGACTTCAAGATACATATCAAAGTACTTCTACTTAACAAAAATGCTTACAATTACATCCTCGTTCAGTTTCATCAACAATTCTACTCGTATGCACCCTTATTCGTACTCATACAATACACAGCTTTTAGATGTATGTACTATTGGTATATACACTCCAATGATCAGCTCTTAGCAGCCCATGCGAGTCACCTAACACATGTAGGAACCATCATTTGGCAACTAGCATGAAATATCTCATAAAATTACAAAAATATTAGTAATCATTCATGACTTATTTACATGAAAACAAAATTACATATCCTTTATATCTAATCCATATACCAACGACCAAAAACACCTACAAAAACTTTCATTCTTCAATTTTCTTCATCTAATTGATCTCTCTCAAGTTCCATCTTCAAGTTCTAAGTGTTCTTCATAAATTCCATAAGTATGGTTTCACAAAAATCAAGAATACTTCCAAGTTTGCAAGTCTACTTCCAAGCTTTCTAATCCATTCCAAGTAATCATCTAAGATCAAGGAACATTTGTTATTTACAGTAGGTTATCTTTCTAATTCAAGGTAATATTCATATTCAAACTTTGATTCAATTTCTACAACTATAACAATCTTATTTCGTGTGAAAATCATAGTTGAACTGTTTTCGTGTCATGATTCTGCTTCAAGAACTTTCAAGCCATCCAAGGATCCTTTGAAGCTAGATCCATTTTTCTCATTTCCAGTAGTTTTATCCAGAAAACTTGAGGTAGTAATGATGTTTATAACATCATTCGATTCATACATATAAAGCTATCTTATTCGAAGGTTTAAACTTGTAATCACTAGAACATAGTTTAGTTAATTCTAAACTTGTTCGCAAACAAAAGTTAATACTTCTAACTTGACTTTTAAAATCAACTAAACACATGTTCTATATCTATATGATATGCTAACTTAATGATTTAAAACCTGGAAACACGATGAACACCATAAAATCGGATATACGCCGTCGTAGTGAAACCGGGGGCTGTTTTGGTTTGGATAATTAAAAACTATGATAAACTTTGATTTAAAAGTTTTTCTTCTGGGCAAATGATTTTTCATATGAACATGAAACTATATCCAAAAATCTTGGTTAAACTCAAAGTGAAAGTATGTTTTTCAAAATGGTCATCAAGATGTTGTTCTTTCGACGGAAATGACTACCTCTTTAGTAATTGACATGTAACTTAAATTTTCGACTATAAACCTATACTTTTTCTGTTTGGATTCTTAAATTAGACTTCAATATGAAACCATAGCAATTTGATTCACTCAAAACGGATTTAAAATGAAGAAGTTATGGGTAAAACAATATTGGATATTTTTGATTTTTGTAGCTACGGGAAATGTTTAACAAATCTATACAAATCATATCCTAGCTAACTTATATTGTATTATACATGTATTCTAATATATTATGTAATCTTCCGATATCATAGACACGTATGCAAATGTTTTGACATATCATATCGACCCATGTATATATATTATTTGGAACAACCATAGACACTCTATATGCAGTAATGTTGGAGTTAGCTATACAGGGTTGAGGTTGATTCTAAAAATATATATATACTTTGAGTTGTGATCTAGCCTGAGACGTGTATACACTAGGTCGTGGATTGATTCAAGATAATATATATCAATTTATTTCTGTACATCTAACTGTGGACAACTAGTTGTAGGCTACTAACGAGGACAGCTGACTTAATACACTCAAATCTTTAAAACATAATAAAAATGGTTGTAATTATATTTTGATCATACTTTGATATATATGTACATATTTGAATAGGTTCGTTAATCGATCCATGGCCAAGTCTTATTTTCGAGGAAGGAAATATCTGTGAAAGTGAGTTATAGTCCCACTTTTAAAATCTAATATTTTTGGGATGAGAATACATGCAGGTTTTATAAATGATTTACAAAATAGACACAAGTACGTGAAACTACATTCTATGGTTGAATTATCGAAATCGAATATGCCCCTTTTTATTAAGTCTGGTAATCTAAGAATTAGGGAACAGACACCCTAATTGACGCGAATCCTAAAGATAGATCTATTGGGCCTAACAAACCCCATCCAAAGTACCAGATGCTTTAGTACTTCGAAATTTATATCATATCCGAAGGGTGTCCTAGAATGATGGGGATATTCTTATATATGTATCTTGTTAATGTCGGTTACCAGGTGTTCACCATATGAATGATTTTTATCTCTATGTATGGGATGTGTATTAAAATATGAAATCTTGTGGTCTATTGTTACGATTTGATATATATAGGTTAAACCTATAACTCACCAACATTTTTGTTGACGTTTAAAGCATTTTTATTCTCAGGTGAATACTAAGAGCTTCCGCTGTTGCATACTAAAATAAGGACAAGATTTGGAGTCCATGTTTGTATGATATTGTGTAAAAACTGCATTCAAGAAACATATGTCGATGTAATATGTATCTATTGTAAACCATTATGTAATGGTCATGTGTAAACAGTATATTTTAGATTATCATTATTTGATAATCTACGTAATGTTTTTAAAACCTTTATTGATAAAATAAAGGTTATGGTTGTTTTAAAAATGAATGCAGTCTTTGAAAAACGTCTCATATAGAGGTCAAAATCTCGCAACGAAATCAATTAATTTGGAACGTTTATAATCAATATGAACGGGACATTTCAGTTGGTATCCGAGCGTTGGTAAACTTAATTCTATATGATTAACTTAATTCTTTTGGGCTATTTTTGAAGGAAATGGCACCGGCGACTCGTCAGAATTTGAACATGAGCGAGGAGGACTTCCGTGTTTTCCTTGCAGCAAACATAGCCGCAGTACAGGCTGCGATGCAAAATAACAATAACTCTGGATCTAGCAGTGGAACTAATTTCACAAGAAATCATGTAGGATGCTCCTACAAAGAATTTACTGCCTGCAAACCTTTAGAATTTGATGGAACCGAGGGTCCAATTGGATTGAAACGGTGGACCGAGAAGGTTGAATCGGTGTTTGCCATAAGTAAATGTACTGAAGAAGACAAAGTAAAGTACGCTACGCATACCTTTACAGGTACAACGCTAACATGGTGGAATACCTATCTCGAGCAGGTAGGACAAGATGCTACTTACGCACTACCGTGGTCAGCATTCAAGCGATTGATGAACGAGTAGTATCGTCCCAGAAACGAGGTCAACAAGCTCAAGGTAGAGCTTATAGGATTACGAATGCAAGGTTTTGATATCACCACGTACGAACGACGATTCACAAAATTGTGCCTATTGTGTCCCAGAACGTTCGAAGATGAAGAAGAGAAGATCGACCCATTTGTAAAAGGGTTACCGGAAAGGATTCAAGAAGATGTGAGTTCACACGAGCCCGCCTCCATGCAAAAGGCAAGTCGAATGGCTCACAAATTAGTGAACCAGACCGAAGGAAGGATTAAAGAGCAGGCGACTAAAGAGGCTAACATGATACAAGTCAAGAGAAAGTGGGAAGAAACCAATGACAAGAGTCACCAATACAACAACAACAATCACAACCACAATCGCAATAACTATTCCAATAATCGCAACATCAATCGCAACAACAACTTCAACAAACGTCCCAACAATAACAACAATAACCGTCCTAACAACAATAACAACAATAACAACAACAACAACAGCAACAATAACCATCCCAACAACAATCTCAATAACAACAATGGCAACAAAAACCAAAAATAGCCATGCCAAAGATGTGAAGAGCATCACCTGGGGTTCTGCACGACATTTTGCAACAAGTGTAAAAGAAATGGTCATAGCGCGAAGAAGTGTGAAATCTACGAACCAATGCATAACAGAACTAAAAGAAAAAATAATGTCGGAACAAATAACACCGCCATAGTTTGTTTTGGATGTGGAAAACTGGGCCACTTTAGTAGAAATTGCCCGAATCAGGGGAATACTAATGGGCAGGGCCATGGAAGAGTTTTCAATATTAATACGGCAGAAGCGCAGGAAGACCCAGAGCTTGTTACGGGTACGTTTCTCATTGACAATAAATCTGCTTATGTTTTATTTGATTCGGGTGCGGATAGAAGCTATATGAGTAGAGATTTTTGTGCTAAACTAAGTTGCTCACCGACGCCCTTGGATAATAAATTTTTACTCGAATTAGCAAACGGTAAATTAATTACAGCAGATAATATATGTCGGAATCGAGAAATTAAACTGGTTAGTGAAACATTTAAGATTGACTTGACACCAGTAGAGTTAGGGAGTTTTGATGTGATAATCGGTATGGACTGTTTGAAAGAAGTGAAAGCAGAGATCGTTTGTTACAAAAATGCAATTCGCATTATACGAGAAAAAGGAAAACCCTTAATGGTGTACGGAGAAAAGAGCAACGCGAAGTTAAATCTTATTAGTAACCTGAAGGCACAAAAACTAATAAGAAAAGGATGCTATGCTGTGCTAGCACACTTCGAGAAAGTCAATTCCAAAGAAAAGAACATCAATGATGTTCCCGTCGCAAAAGAATTTCCTGATGTATTTCTGAAAGAATTATCGGGACTACCTTCACACCGATCCATTGAATTTCAAATAGACCTTGTACCGGGAGCTGCACCAATAGCTCGTGCTCCATACAGACTCGTAACCAGCAAAATGAAGGAACTTCAGAGTCAATTACAAGAACTTTTAGAGCGTGGTTTCATTCGACCAAACACATCACCCTGGGTATCTCCTGTTTTGTTTGTCAAGAAGAAGGATGGTACATTTAGGTTGTGTATCGACTACCAAGATTTGAACAAACTTACCATCAAGAACCGCTACCCACTACCGAGAATCGAAGACTTATTTGATCAACTACAAGGCTCGTCTATTTATTCAAAGATTGATTTACGTTCTGGGTATCATCAAATGTGGGTGAAGGATAATGATATTCCAAAGACTGCTTTTAGAACGCGTTACGGTCATTACGAGTTTATAGTTATGCCGTTTGGATTGACTAATGCACCAGCTGTGTTCATAGACCTCATGAACCGAGTGTGTGGGCCATATCTTGACAAGTTTGTCATTGTTTTCATCGATGACATACTTATTTACTCGAAGAATTATCAAGAGCAAAAAGAACATTTAAGAAAAGTGCTAGAGTTGCTGAGAAAAGAAAAACTGTACGCTAAGTTTTCAAAGTGTGCATTTTGGTTGGAAGAAGTTCAATTCCTCGGTCACATAGTGAACAAAGAAGGTGTGGAGACCAGTCCTAATCCATCCGGACGAAGTCCATATCGATTATAAACGATTCACAACAGTTGATTTCATCGCGAGGTACTTGACCTCTATATGATACATTGCATTCGTTTTTGAAAAGACAATCTTTCCTTACATCGAAAGTTGATGACATGCATACTATTTTGTAATCTATCTAACTATGAATGACTTAATAATAATCTTGATGAACTCAACGACTCGAATGCAACGTCTTTTGAAATATGTCATGAATGACTCCAAGTAATATTTCTAAAATGATCAAATGCACAGCGGAAGATTTCTTTCGTACCTGAGAATAAACATGCTTTCAAGTGTCAACCAAAAGGTTGGTGAGTTCATTAGTTTAACATAACAATCATTTCAATATTTTAATAGACCACAAGATTTCATATTTCAATACACATCTCATACATAGAGATAAAAATCATTCATATGGATTGAACACCTGGTAACCGACATTCACAATACACATATAAGAATATCCCCATCATTCCGGGATCCTCCTTCGGACATGATATAAATTTCGAAGTACTAAAGCATCCGGTACTTTGGATGGGGCTTGTTGGGCCCGATAGATCTATCTTTAGGATTCGCGTCAATTAGGGTGTCTGTTCCCTAATTCTTAGATTACCAGACTTAATAAAAAGGGGCATATTCGATTTCGATCATTCAACCATATAATGTAGTTTCAATTACTTGTGTCTATTTCGTAAAAAAATTATAAAAACAGCGCATGTATTCTCAGTCCCAAAAATATATATTGCAAAAGCATTTAAAAAAAGGGATTAATGAAACTCACGTATATAAATATTGTAAAACAGTTAATAAAGCATTTGCATGTATTCTCAGCCCAAAAATGTAAAGAGTAAAAGGGGCAAATGAAACTCACGCATATAAATATTGTAAAACAGTTAATAAAGCATTTGCATGTATTCTCAGCCCAAAAACGTAAAGAGTAAAAAGGGAGCAAATGAAACTCACGCATATAAATATTGTAAAACAGTTAATAAAGCATTTGCATGTATTCTCAGTCCAAAAATGTAAAGAGTAAAAAGGGAGCAAATGAAACTCACAATACTGTATTTTGTAGTAAAAATACATATGACGACTTTGAACAACTGAACAATGCAGGGTTGGCCTCGGATTCACGAACCTATATCATTTGTATATTTATTAATATACATAGTTGTAATCGAACAAATATAGATGTAAATTTATTAATTATATTCTTTTATGTTAATAACTTATATGTTCTAGGTATTCATTTTTATATATTTTAGCTAAATAAAATATTAATTTTGTTATATTATATATTAAGTGTATTTATATATATATTTATATATATCATTTGTTTGTTAAAATAGTATTTTAATAATTCTAAGATAATATTTGTAGTGATAAAATTAATAGTGTTAATACTCATATTAGTAAAAATAATAATAACATTAGTTTTGGATAAAATACATAATAAAAAATTAATAGTAATGAAAATATTACTTTTTGATAACAATACTTAATTCTTAAATTAATAATAATCATAAAAATATCTATTTTACTACTAATGGTAATATTGATAATAAGTTCAATTATAACCATACTACTAATCGTATTAACAATAAATATGATATTATTACTAATACTTTTGTTGTTGATGATGATAATAATACTAACAATTATAAAGTGTTACTAATACTGATATTTATATTAATAGATGGTATTAAGTTCATAATAATGATAGTAATTATAATGATCAATATAATAATAATAATAATAATAATTTTAACAACAATTATAATACTAATAATCATAACATAAACAATTGCAATAACAATACCAATAACAGTAATGCTAATAATAATAATAATAATAATAATAATAATAATAATAATAATAATAATAATAATAATAATAATAATAATAATAATAATAATAACAATAACAATAATAATAATAATAATAATAATAAATATATAATGAAAACTACCTTAAATAGCCTCTTTTAAAAAAAATGTCAAGAGCCGGACTCGAACTCGAGACCTCTCGAATACACAAACTACACCCAGCCATCTGATCCAGCCCGCTTTTCTGAATTAATACGAATCTGGTATCTATTTATTCTATATTTATGATTCCTCTTCTTCCTCATCACAAAACAGTATCAACCAAGAAGCAATATAATTATAACAGATACATACACCCATCATGTTATTAGATTCAATAACAAGCAAATAATTTCAAATGAGTGTTTGGTTAAATTAGAACAAAAAGAAAAAAAATATATATATATATATATATAATCCTGTATGCTGCCGCCGACGGTTTGTAAAAAAAAATGATTTCACAAACTATAATGTTTTGGACAAAGTTGTTAACACAAAGTAGTGTATAAATCTTTCATAAAAACTGTTGGAATCATCAATTTAATCTTACTTGTAACAGACACCACGAATTTGATCCAAGAACAAGGTTTGACTTTTTAGTACCAAAAGTTTGACTCACAAATTCGAATCCGTTTTAAAGAATTGAGACTTAGGGTTTTGCAGAAAGATTAGATAGAAGATTCCTAACAACACTACATTTAAAGATTTTGTAATTTCATTCTAAATTGAAACATGAATAAAAAGTGATAATACAGAGTGTTATCAAGCAGTGTAAAAAAAAAAATAAATACAATCTGGAATTGATTACAGTTAATTCGTGTTTAGCTACAGATTGTGAAAATAATTTTGGATGACTCCTTTATGACATGAATTAATCGATTATATTCAAGTACGTGATTTTTAATTTCCCGATCAGATAAACGAATCCAAATAATTAAATAAATAAAATAGTAGATGAATAAGACTTTTATCAAAATCGTACAACTTTGATATAACCTTCAACAACTTGCAGACTAAAAACAAAAATTACACAGTTGAAAGTGTAATGGAAATCGAAATTTGGATCTCCTTGTACTATTTTTCTTGACTTTTATATATAAAATATATAATTAATATTAATTATTGAATATAACTATATAAATAATAATAATAATAATAATAATAATAATAATAATAATAATACTTTTAATATCCTTAGTAAAATTTATAATAATAATATAAATAAAATAATACTAGTAATATAGAAAAAAAAAATAATAAGATTCATGATAATGATATCCTTATATAAAAATGATACTTTTTGGTAATAATCATAATACTAATAATACTAATTGTAATTATCAAAAATGTTTTAACAATTCTTACATATAAATTTTCATATCTTTATGCTATATATATAATATCATTAATACAATTATTACTGTTAATATTGTAAGTAATATAACAATTATATTTTTAAAGACAAATTTATAATAATATTATTAATAATGATAATGATAATAATTACCATAAAATGTATAAAAATAATATTACTAATAACAAATATACTGATTATAATAATACTAATATTACTAATAACAGCCATAATATTAATAATAATATTATTATATCAAATTATATATATCAAGTTCGTATATGTAAATTATATATTTAAATAACACTAGTCTTGATATTAATATTGAAAGTAATAACTATATTATTATAACAACTATATTTTTGTATAGTATTTTACATTTTAAGTTTTGAATTAATAACTTTTTATAATTTCTAATACTTACATTTATAAATATATATATATATATATATATATATATATATATATATATATATATATATATATATATATATATATATATATATATATATATATATATATATATATATATATATATATCTATTTATTTAGTTGTTTACAAACCATTGTTCGTGAATCGTCGAGCACAGTCAAAGGGTAGTTGAATACATAATCATTATTCTAAAAAATTTTGAGACTTAACTTTACAGACTTTGCTTATCGTGTCTAAATCATATAAGATTAAGTTTAAATTTGGTCAGAAAATCCCGGGTCACTACAGTACCTACCCGTTAAAGAAATTTCGTCCCGAAATTTGAGTGAGGTCGTCATGGCTAACTATAAAAATGTTTTCATGACGAATATGAGTTGATAAATAGAGTTTTATCATCATTGAGTAATATGGATAAAACAATTTGATTATTCGAAGAGCACGAGTGAAGCTATTCACAAAAGGATGAAATGAGAAACAAAGATTTGTTTTTAACTTTTGACGTAGACAGGTTTAAATTTAGAAAATAAGGCGCGTCTTAACTTTCGACGTAGGGGGTTGAATTTTGGAATTCAAAGGATTTAAAGAAAATCTTCGAAATCTAAAAGATTTGATTCTTAGGCGAATAAGGAAATTAAGATCTCTGTAATTAAATACGGTGATCTGCCTCGATTACTCTGTCTGATATTTCCATTATAAGTTAAACTCTTCCGTTCCATTATTCTCACCATTCCTACACTTTCTTTCTTAGTTCATACCTTCAAAAGATTATGAAAATGCTTAATCCAGTTCTAATCCTTGATATTTTCCTAATTATCATTTCTATCATCCTTCTTTTCAATCTTCCACTAGAAAAAATCTGTTTACTTTTAATATAACCTTGGGGTGATACTATTCTTAATTCTACTGTGTCTTTATATTGCTATTCGTATTAATATCCTCAGTTTGTAACCTCCGTGTTGTTATTGGGTTTTATATTTTCTCTTATATTTTGGAGCTTTGTCCCTTCGTTTCTTCTTCTTGCGATTTAACACCGTTTGTAATGGTTCAGAATTCGCAGATATAAACTTCAGAATGAACATTGTTAATGTTTTAAGAAGGGAATCGTAATGGCACGATTTGATTTGTCAAATTACCAGAATCAATGAGAATAGAACTATCAAGAATATATTTTTTTGATATGTTCGGAGGTGAAGTCAAATGAACGAGTCGTGTAACATGGCACATGATGACGTTATGATCTGTGGATCATCACGTTCCATTAGAAACTCAGCATGACTTACTGTAATATAATCACGTTGATCAAGTATCATTATATTATACTAACTCATGCATCAGTTCCCAACATTACTTCAATAACATTCATATTTTAATCTTGATAGTTTACAGAATATAGAAACTAACAGTTTCTATATGATGTAACACTGATAGCACTAAGAGATTATTGATTTCAGATAAGAATAGTTATGAAAATATCTTCAAAAATATGGAGGATATTTGTAATGAAATATACGATAATATCTTTGAATATCTAAGATCGGAGGATGATGGAAACTATTGTCCGTAAGGGTTTAGAGTAAAGAGCAAGATATTCACTAAAGACTTTAGCAGACATTGAATCATTTGGATTCTTTGAAGTCAAACGTATTCTTTGTGATTTGTCCATGGCTTTCTTCATAGTTTCGCATAATCTGCTTTTCAGTAAAAAAAATTTATTGAATGTTTCCAATATAATGATACACAGGATGTATGAAGAGGTATATAATTTCGAACGAGAATATTTATGAAAATATCCTCAAAAATATCGAAGATATTGATGATGATATTTTGAAATTTCTAATTTCGATGGTTGATGGAGAAAGATTTTCCGCAAGATTTTAACATGACTTCGGAGCAAGATATTATCTAAAGATTTCAACGGATCCAGAATTATCTGAATTATTTGAATATAGAGTATGGTCCTTGTATTTGTCCTTGGTCTCCTTCATGGTTAACTCTATCCGTTTTCCAGTTCCAACGTTTCTGAGCTTTTCCAACATATTATTCTTTATCATTAAACTTTCGATGACTAAGGTCGTTTACGGTTGCCTACAGTTTCTGCTGCTTCATTCCGCTTTTTCAACATTCATAGTATCGATTCGTAAACAGGGTATCTTTTCAAAATTTCAGAATTGAAGATCGTAATTCTAGGAGATATTTGTTATATGTATACATATAACTATTGATATAGAAATGCTATGAGATTCGAAATACTTATTGCTGATTCCCAGTATTTGGTATGGCAATTATTGTTACAGGGTATGGATGAATACAAGATGGGGTTTCAATGAATATAATGATTTTTCGGAATGTCCAAATTCATTGAAGTTGCTGGTAATTTTACTGCTAATGTGGTGAAATATAAACGGTTCTCCGGTAACGATGACGACATGCAAACTTATATATCGATGTTATAACAAGGCTAATTCGAATGGAAGTTGAAGTTAACTTGTTGGAGCTGTGACAAAATTTACTACCTTGAAAAGGGACTGTAAAGTTATTTTGAGTAATAATAATGCTAAAGGATCTAACACAGATACATGTTAAACGTTTATTCAGATTCTGAGTGTTTTCAGGTGTATAACTATATGCATCGATCTTTTCTTTCGTAGATGAAGTGCGGTTGGTTCCTCCTCCCGATTGAGGTGTTTTCAAGAATTACGAAAGGTTTGAACGCAGATTGTAATCGTCAAGATACAAGTGAGGTTTAAGATGAAATCAAGTGGCAAACTTGAAGAATTATTTAGTTTCATATGTTATAATCAATATTTTAATTCATTTTTTAATTGTCCAATCTTGATAGTCCACATTCGATAGTCCACAGTTAACAGTCCAATAATTCATATATAGTTTAATTTATAATATTCGAATTAATACGTATTGTGACCCGTATTCGTCTCAGACTCGATCACAACTCAAAGTATATATATTATTATAGAATCAACCTCAACCCTGTATAGAGAACTCGATCATTACTGCATATAGAGTGTCTATGGTTATTCCAAATAATATATATATATATATATATATATATATATATATATATATATATATATATATATATATATATATATATATATATATATGCGTCGATATGATATGTCAAAACCTTGTATACGTATCCCGTGCGTAAAATAAATACAGAAATTAACTGACGATAAATAAAGTGCGTAAAGTAAATAACAGAAATTAAATGACGATAAATAAAAATACGAGAATGTAAATTTTGATAATTAAATTGCGATAAATAAAATGCGATATGTAAATGTAATACGGAATTAACAGTTAGCTAGGAACGGTTAGCTAGGTTTTTGTTAGCGTGAATTCTTAACAAAATTTCTCATAGTTAATTTGTCTGTTTCTAACAAATTTTATTTTGTCAAATGTTTTCTTCATTATGCCACTTGTTGGATTTCTGATAGGTCAAAATTCAAATATGAAATTGAATGAAAATGGTTATTCTGCGGTGAACGGATACGTATATTTGTAGGTGTAAGTAGGATAGTAAATGACTGTTGAATCAGATTTGAAGAACGTACAATGTAACTTATTAATGTAAAATCTAAATATTCCTCAGGTATTACCTACCCGTTAAAATATTTTCACCATTAACCGTTTGTACAAAAAAAAATTTAATTACAATCTTTATGAAAACATATATACATATATATTTTCTTCAGATGTAATCATGGATTTAATGAGTTAACATAATATTAAACTCATTTAGTTTTCGGTTGGTACTAGAATAAATAATCTCTAAAACTTTAGAGATTACATATTCATCATGTCGAACGAAGATAAATGAGGTAGAACGATACGTAGAACGAAGATCATACTCGAAGTACAGATGGTGATATTGAGGCATGGATTGTTGATGGTACTGATGCTGTTATTTATGGTACTACTGGTGCCGGTGATGTTGCTGAAGCTGGTACATTTTGCACCATATCTTCCAAGGCTACTACTCGGGCTCGAAGCTCATTGACTTATTACACCAGAATGATTGTCGGTAGGAACGAGCGAATGAATAAAGTTTTAGAATTTTTGATATCATAATATCATTGCGTGGTATCCTGGAAATGAGTGTGAAAATGGTGTTTCGGACAGGTTCACCGGTAAGTGCTTCAGGTTCTTCACCAAGAGGTGAATTTGGTTGATGGAAAAGGATCGCCTTCTTCGCGTCTCCATGGATTAAGTCGACTATGAACCCATCAGCTGAATTGAGGATGACTGATTGGTTGATTCATTCTGGTTATACTACTTTCGGAGTTCGAGTGGAAATCCATATCAGAATAACAGTCGGAATAACTATCGGATTAGCTATCGGAATCTGAGGTACCCGAACTGGTTGAGGGATTCATCTCGTACGATCAGCTGAAGGATTTTCGATAAGAAACAGATTATAGGATGTAGATTAGTACCCTACAATACATAAGTTACATATGCATATATAATACTAAAATCCCATAATTTACGGAGGAATATACGGAGTATGTCAGGCAGAGTCTACAGTAATAGAAATGTTAAGATATGAACTAGCGGATACGCTAAGGTATGAGTTTTGTCTATACACTATTTATGCAATCAATGCAGTAAGATGTGTCTAGACTAAGAATGATAAGCAGGTAATTTCTTAAGGAGGATAAGCAGATGATTTCCGACTAGAAATGATAAGCAAAACTTTTGACATGCAGACACGGTCGAAGTCCAGACTCACTAATGCATCCTAACGACTATCAGTTAGACTCACTAATGCAAGACCTGGTTCGCTAAGACCTCCGCTCTGATACCAACTGTGGAGACCCGTCCTAATCCATCCGAACAAAGTCTATATCGATTATAAATGATTCACAACAGTTGATTTCATCACGAGGTACTTGACCTCTATATGATACATTTTACAAACATTGCATTAGTTTTTGAAAAGACAATCTTTCCTTACATCGAAAGTTGATGACATGCATACTATTTTGTAATCTATCTAACTATGAATGACTTAATAATAATCTTGATGAACTCAATGACTCGAATGCAACGTCTTTTGAAATATGTCATGAATGACTCCAAGTAATATCTCTAAAATGAGCAAATGCACAGTGGAAGATTTCTTTCGTACCTGAGAATAAACATGCTTTCAATTGTCAACCAAAAGGTTGGTGAGTTCATTAGTTTAACATAACAATCATTTCAATATTTTAATAGACCACAAGATTTCATATTTCAATACACATCCCATACATAGAGATAAAAATCATTCATATGGATTGAACACCTGGTAACCGACATTCACAATATACATATAAGAATATCCCCATCATTCCGGGATCCTCCTTCGGACATGATATAAATTTCGAAGTACTAAAGCATCCGGTACTTTGGATGGGGCTTGTTGGGCCCGATAGATCTATCTTTAGGATTCGCGTCAATTAGGGTGTCTGTTCCCTAATTCTTAGATTACCAGACTTAATAAAAAGGGGCATATTCGATTTCGATCATTCAACCATATAATGTAGTTTCAATTACTTGTGTCTATTTCGTAAAACATTTATAAAAACAGCGCATGTATTCTCAGTCCCAAAAATATATATTGCAAAAGCATTTAAAAAAAGGGATTAATGAAACTCACGCATATAAATATTGTAAAACAGTTAATAAAGCATTTGCATGTATTCTCAGCCCAAAAATGTAAAGAGTAAAAGGGTCAAATGAAACGCACGCATATAAATATTGTAAAATAGTTAATAAAGTATTTGCATGTATTCTCAGCCCAAAAATGTAAAGAGTAAAAAGGGAGCAAATGAAACTCACAATACTGTATTTTGTAGTAAAAATACATATGACGACTTTGAACAACTGAACAATGCAGGGTTAGCCTCGGATTCACGAACCTATATCATTTGTATATTTATTAATATACATAATTGTAATCGGACAAATATAGATGTAAATTTATTAATTATATTCTTTTTATGTTAATAACTTATATGTTCTAGGTATTCATTTTTATATATTTTAGCTAAATAAAATATTAATTTTGTTATATTATATATTAAGTGTATTTATATATATATTTATATATATCATTTGTTTGTTAAAATAGTATTTTAATAATTCTAAGATAATATTTGTAGTGATAAAATTAATAATGTTAATACTCATATTAGTAAAAATAATAATAACAGTAGTTTTGGATAAAATACATAATAAAAAATTAATAGTAATGAAAATATTACTTTTTGATAACAATACTTAATTCTTAAAATAATAATAATCATAAAAATATCTATTTTACTACTAATGTTAATATTGATAATAAGTTCAATTATAACCATACTACTAATCGTATTAACAATAAATATGATATTATTACTAATACTTTTGTTGTTGATGATGATAATAATACTAACAATTATAAAGTGTTACTAATAATGATATTTATATTAATAGATGGTATTAAGTTCATAATAATGATAGTAATTATAATGATCAATATAATAATAATAATAATAATAATTTTAACAACAATTATAATACTAATAATCATAACATAAACAATTGCAATAACAATACCAATAACAATAATATTAACAGTAATGCTAATAATAATAATAATAATAATAATAATAATAATAATAATAATAATAATAATAATAATAATAATAATAATAATAATAATAATAATAATAATAAAAATAATAACAATAACAATAATAATAATAATAATAAATATATAATGAAAACTACCTTAAATAGCCTCTTTTAAAAAAAATGTCAAGAACCGGACTCGAACTCGAGACCTCTCGAATACACAAACTACACCCAGCCATCTGATCCAGCCCGCTTTTCTGAATTAATACGAATTTGGTATCTATTTATTCTATATTTATGATTCCTCTTCTTCCTCATCACAAAACAGTATCAACCAAGAAGCAATATAATCATAACAGATACATACACCCATCATGTTATCAGATTCAATAACAAGCAAATAATTTCAAACGAGTGTTTGGTTAAATTAGAACAAAAAGAAAAAAAAAAAAAATATATATATATATATATATATATATATATATATATATATATATATATATATATATATATATATATATATATATATATATATATAATCCTGTATGCTGCTGCCGACAGTTTGTAAAAAAAAAAATGATTTCACAAACTATAATGTTTTGGACAAAGTTGTTAACACAAAGTAGTTTATAAATCTTTCATAAAAACTGTTGGAATCATCAATTTAATCTTACTTGTAACAGACACCACGAATTTGATCCAAAAACAAGGTTTGACTTTTTAGTACCAAAAGTTTGACTCACAAATTCGAATCCGTTTTAAAGAATTGAGACTTAGGGTTTTGCAGAAAGATTAGATAGAAGATTCCTAACAACACTACATTTAAAGATTTTGCAATTTCGTTCTAAATTGAATCATGAATAAAAAGTGATAATACAGAGTGTTATCAAGCAGTGTAAAAAAAAATTAAATACAATCTGGAATTGATTACAGTTAATTCGTGTTTAGCTACAGATTGTGAAAATAATTTTGGATGACTCCTTTATGACATGAATTAATCGATTATATTCAAGTACGTGATTTTTAATTTCCCAATCAGACAAACGAATCCAAATAATTAAATAAATAAAATAGTAGATGAATAAGACTTTTATCAAAATCGTACAACTTTGATATAACCTTCAACAACTTGCAGACTATAAACAAAAATTACACAGTTGAAAGTGTAATGGAAATCAAAATTTGGATCTCCTTGTACTATTTTTCTTGACTTTTATATATAAAATATATAATTAATATTAATTATTGAATATAACTATATAAATAATAATAATAATAATAATAATAATAATAATAATAATAATAATAATTATAATAATAATAATAATAATAATAATAATAATAATAATAATAATAATAATAATAATAATAATAATAATAATACTTTTAATATCGTTAGCAAAATTTATAATAATAATATAAATAAAATAATACTAGTAATATAGAAAAAAAAATAATAAGATTCATGATAATGATATCCTTATATAAAAATAATACTTTTTGGTAATAATCATAATACTAATAATACTAATTGTAATTATCAAAAATGTTATAACAATTCTTACATATAAATTTTCATATCCTTATGCTATATATATAATATCATTAATATAATTATTACTATTAATATTGTAAGTAATATAACAATTATATTTTTAAAGACAAATTTATAATAATATTATTAATAATGATAATGATAATAATTACCATAAAATGTATAACAATAATATTACTAATAACAAATATACTAATTATAATAATATATTACTAATATTACTAATAATAACCATAATATTAATAATAATATTATTATATCAAATTATATATATCAAGTTCGTATATGTAAATTATATATTTAAATAACACTAGTCTTGATATTAATATTGAAAGTAATAACTATATTATTATAACAACTATATTTTTGTATAGTATTTTACATTTTAAGTTTTGAATTAATAACTTTTTATAATTTCTAATACTTACATTTACAAATATATATATATATATATATATATATATATATATATATATATATATATATATATATATATATATATATATATATATGTATATATATATATATATATATATATATATTTATATCTATTTATTTAGTTGTTTACAAACCATTGTTCGTGAATCGTCGAGCACAGTCAAAGGGTAGTTGAATACATAATCATTATTCCAAAAATTTTTGAGACTTAACTTTACAGACTTTGCTTATCGTGTCTAAATCATATAAGATTAAGTTTAAATTTGGTCGGAAATTCCCGGGTCACTACAGAATGTATTCAGGTGGATCCAGCAAAGATTGAAACCGTTGAAAAATGGGAAACTCTGAAAACTGTGAAGCATATACGCCAATTTTTAGGACTAGCTGGTTACTACAGTAGGTTCATCCAAGATTTTTCCAGAATAGCAAAACCCTTGACTGCATTAACGCATAAAGGGAGGAAATTTGAATGGAAGGATGAACAAGAGAAAGCGTTTCAATTGTTAAAGAAAAAGTTAACTACGGCACCTATATTGTCATTACCTGAAGGGAATGATGATTTTGTGATATATTGTGACGCTTCAAAGCAAGGTCTCGGTTGTGGATTAATGCAATGAACGAAGGTAATTGCTTATGCGTCTAGACAATTGAAGATTCACGAGCAGAATTATACGACGCATGATTTGGAATTAGGCGCGGTTATTTTTGCATTAAAGACTTGGAGGCACTACTTATATGGGGTCAAAAGTATTATATATACCGACCATAAAAGTCTTCAATACATATTTAATCAGAGACAACTGAACATGAGGCAGCGCAGGTGGATTGAATTGTTGAATGATTACGACTTTTAGATTCATTACTACCCGGGGAAGGCGAATGTGGTAGCCGACGCTTTGAGCAGAAACGACAGAGAACCCATTCGAGTAAAAGCTATCAATATAATGATTCACAATAAACTTACTACTCAAATAAAGGAGGCGCAACAAGGAGTTTAAAAAGAGGGAAATTTAAAGGATAAAATACCCAAAGGATCGGAGAAACATCTTAATATTTGGGAAGACGGAACCCGGTATAGGGCTGAAAGAATTTGGGTACCAAAACTTGGAGATATGAGAGAAATGGTACTTAGAGAAGCTCATAAAACCAGATACTCAATACATCCTGGAACGGGGAAGATGTACAAGGATCTCAAGAAACATTTTTGGTGGCCGGGTATGAAAGCCGATGTTGCTAAATACGTAGGAGAATGTTTGACGTGTTCTAAGGTCAAAGCGGAGCATCAGAAACCATCAGGTCTACTTCAACAACCCGAAATCCCGGAATGGAAATGGGAAAACATTACCATGGATTTCATCACTAAATTGCCAAGGACTGCAAGTGGTTTTGATACTATTTGGGTAATAGTTGATCATCTCACCAAATCAGCACACTTCCTGCCAATAAGAGAAGATGACAAGATGGAGAAGTTAGCACGATTGTATTTGAAGGAAGTCGTCTCCAGACATGGAATACCAATCTCTATTATCTCTGATAGGGATGACAGATTTATTTCAAGATTCTGGCAGACATTACAGCAAGCATTAGGAACTCGTCTAGACATGAGTACTGCTTATCTTCCACAAACTGATGGGCAGAGCGAAAGGACAATACAAATGCTTGAAGACATGCTACGAGCATGTGTTATTGATTTCGGAAATAGTTGGATTGACACCTTCCGTTAGCAGAATTTTCCTACAACAATAGCAACCATTCAAGCATTGAGATGGCACCGTTTGAAGCACTCTATGGTAGAAAGTGCAGGTCTCTGATTTGTTGGAGTGAAGTGGGGGATAGACAGATTATGAGTCCGGAGATAATACAAGAAACTACCGAGAAGATCATCCAAATTCAACAACGGTTGAAAATCGTACAAAGTCGACAAAAGAGCTACGCTGACATTAAAAGAAAAGATATAGAATTCGAAATTGGAGAGATGGTCATGCTTAAAGTTGCACCTTGGAAAGGTGTTGTTCGATTTGGTAAACGAGAGAAATTAAATCCAAGGTATATTGGACCATTCAAGATTATTGATCGTGTCGGACCAGTAGCTTACCGACTTGAGTTACCTCAACAACTCGCGGCTGTACATAACACTTTCCACGTCTCAAATTTGAAGAAATATTTTGCTAAATAAGCTCTCACTCTTCCGTTACACGAAATCCAAATCAACGAAAAACTTCAATTCATCGAATAACCCGTCGAAATAATGGATCGTGAGGTTAAAAGACTTAAGCAAAACAAGATACCAATTATTAAGGTTCGATGGAATGCTCGTAGAGGACCTGAGTTCACTTGGGAACGAGAAGATCAGATGAAGAAGAAATACCTGAACCTATTTCCAGAAGATACGACAACACCTCCAACTGCTTAAAATTTCGGGACGAAATTTATTTAACGGGTAGGTACTGTAGTGACCCGAACTTTTCCATGTTAATATATATTAAATGAAATTGTTATTTACATGATTAAGTGTTTCCAACATGTTAAGCAATCAAACTTGTTAAGACTTGATTATTTGAAATGAGTTTCATGTAGACAATTGACCACCCAAGTTGACCGGCGATTCATGAACGTTAAAACTTGTAAAAACGACATGATGATATATATATGGATATACATATAGTTAACATGAGATTATTATAAGTAAGTATCTCCAAAAGTATATTAACAATGAGTTATATACATAAAAATGAGACTACTAAGTTAAGAAACTCGAAACGATATATATAACGATTATCGTTATTACAACGTCTTACTAAATACATATGTATCATATTAAGATATTGTTACACTACATTCAACATAATAAAATAATAATTATATATATCATTAAGTATATTAACAATGAACTACATATGTAAAACAAGACTACTAACTTAAGAATTTTGAAACGAGGCATATATGTAACGATTATCGTTGTAACGACATTTTAATGTATATATATATATATATATCATATTAAGATATATTCATACATCATAATATCTTGATAATGTAATAATTTAACAACTCATTAGATATAATAAACAATGGGTTAACAACATTAAATGAGATCGTTAACTTAAAGGTTTCAAAACAACACTTACATGTAACGACTAACGATGACTTAACGACTCAGTTAAAATGTATATACATGTAGTGCATTTAGATGTATTAGTACACTTTTGAAAGACTTCAAGACACATATCAAAGTACTTCTACTTAACAAAAATGCTTACAATTGCATTCTCATTCATTTTCATCAACAATTCTACTCGTATGCAACTGTATTCGTACTCGTACAATACCCAGCTCCTAGACGTATATACTATTGGTATATACACATAATAATACAGCTCTTAGCAGCCCTAGATAGTCAAGAAACATGTGGAACTAACAATTAGACAACTAGCATGACTTATGAGCAAGGAAACAAAAACAAGAACTCCTTTTAACCCCACTCACCTTCACCACTCACCACCTACTCCATTTCACTTCCAATTTTCTTCCCAATTCTCTCTCAAAACACACACACTCTTCTATAACCGTCTAAGTTACTATTTTTCTAGCAAAAATCATCAAATACAAGCTTTGGTTATTACCTATAATCATCATAAAAACAATTACACAAGAACACATCAAGAATACTTCCAAGTTTACAAGTTTACTTCCAAGTTTCCTAATCCATTCCAAGCAATCATCTAAGATCAAGAAACCTTTGTTAATTATAGTAGGTTATCTTTCTAAATCAAGTTAATATTCATATTCAAGCTTTGTTCATAACATCATTCGATTCATATATATAAAACTACCTTATTCGAAGGTTTAAACTTGTAATCACTAGAGCATAGTTTAGTTAATTCTAAACTTGTTTGCAAACAAAAGTTAATCCTTCTAACTTGACTTTTAAAACCAACTAAACACATATTATATATCTATATGATATGCTAACTTAATGGGCTATTTTGGGTTAGTTAATTAAAAACTATGATAAACTTTGATTTAAAAGTTGTTCTTCTGGGAAAATGATTTTTCTTATGAACATTAAAACTATATCCAAAAATCATGGTTAAAATCAAAGTGAAAGTATGTTTTCCAAAATGGTCATCTAGACGTCGTTCTTTCGACTGAAATGACTACCTTTACAAAAATGACTTGTAACCTGTATTTCCATATATAAACTTATACTTTTTCAGTTTAGATTCATAAACTTAAGTTCAATATGAAACCATAGAAACTTGAATCACTCAAAATGGATTTAAAACGAAGAAGTTATGGGTAAAATAGAGATTGGATAATTTTTCTTGTTGTAGCTACGTGAAAATTGGTAACAAATCTATATTAGTCATATCCTAGCTAACTCATATTGTATTATACATGTATTCTAATATATTATATAATCTTGGGATACCATAGACACGTATGCAAATGTTTGGACATATCATATCGACCCATTTATATATATTATTTGGAACAACCATAGACACTCTATATGCAGTAATGTTGGAGTTAGCTATACAGGGTTGAGGTTGATTCCAAAAATATATATGCTTTGAGTTGTCATCTAGCATGAGACGTGTATACACTGGGTCGTGGATTGATTCAAGATATATATATCAATTTATTTCTATACATCTAACTGTGGACAACTAGTTATAGGTTACTAACGAGGACAGCTGATTTAATAAACTTAAAACATTAAAACGTATTAAAAATGTTGTAAATATATTTTGAACATACTTTGATATATATATACATATTTGTTATAGGTTCGTGAATCGACCCGTGGCCAAGTCTTATTTTCAGACGAAGTAAAAATCTGTGAAAGTGAATTATAGTCCCACTTTTAAAATCTAATATTTTTGGGATGAGAATACATGCAGCTTTATAAATGTTTTAAAAAATAGATACAAGTACATGAAACTACTTTGTATAGTTGAACGATCGAAGCCGAATATGCCCCTTTTACTTGGTAACCTAAGAATTAGTAAACCAGTCTACTAATTGACGCGAATCCTAAATATAGATCTATTGGGCCCAACAAACCCCATCGGTTGTAGCGGATGCTTTAGTTCTTCGAGTTTCTATATCATGTCCGATGGATGTCCCGGAATGATGGGGATATTCTTATATGCATTTTGTTAATGTCGGTTACCAGGTGTTCAATCCATATGAATGATTTTTATCTCTATGTATGGGATGTATATTGAAATATGAAATCTTGTGGTCTATTATTATGATTTGATAAATATATAGGTTAAACCTATAACTCACCAACATTTTTGTTGACGTTTAAAGCATGTTTATTCTCAGGTGATTATTAAGAGTTTCCGCTATTGCATGCTAAAATAAGGACAAGATTTGGTGTCAGCATGCTTGTATAATATTGTTTAAAACTGCATTCGAGATTTACTTTGTTGTAACATATTAATATTGTAAACCAATATGTATTGGTAGTGTGTAAGTGTGATATTTTAGATTATCATTTCTGGATAATCTAGGTGATGTCCTTTTAACCTTGTCGATAAAATAAAGGTTATGGTTTGTTTTTAAAAACGAATACAGTCTTTGAAAAACGTCTCATTTAGAGGTCAAAACCTCGCAACGAAATCAATTAATATGGAACGTTTATAATCAATATGAACAGGACATTTCAACTAATGCAAACCTGGTTTGCTAAGACCACCGCTCTGATACCAACTGAAAGGACCCGTTCATACACATTATAAACGATTCACAATAGTTGATTACATCGCGAGGTATTTGACCTCTATATTGTAGTGACCCGAACTTTTCCATGTTTATATATATTAATTGAGATTGATATTTACATGACTAATTTTTTCCAACGTGTTAAGCAATCAAACTTGTTAAGACTTGATTAAATGAAATAAGTTTCATATAGACAATTGATCACCAATGTTGACCGGCGATTCACGAACGTTACAAAATTGTAAAAACTACATGTTGCGGTATATATATAGACATATATATATGGTTGACATAAGATTATGATGTGTAAGTATCACACTAAGTATATTAACAATGTATGATATACATAAGAAATGAGATTACTAAGATAAGAAACTCGAAATGATATATAAAACGATTATCGTTATGATAACGTCTACTAAATACATATGTATCATATTAAGATATTGATACACTATATTTAATATGATAAAATGATATTTAAATATATCATTAAGTGTGTTAACAATGAACTACATATGTAAAAACAAGACTACTAACCCAAGAATTACGAAACGAGACTTATATGTAACGATTATCGTTGTAACGATATTTTAATGTATATATCATATTAAGAGATATTCATACATCATAATATCATGATAATATAATAATTTAACATCTCATTTGATATAATAAACATTGGGTTAACAACATTAATTGAGATTGTTAACTTAAAGATTTCAAAACAACACTTACATGTAACGACTAACGAAGACTTAACCACTCCATTAGAATATATATACATGTTGTGTTTTGATATGTATTCTTACACTTTTGAAAGACTTCAAGACACATATCAAAATACTTCTACTTAACAAAAATGCTTACAATTACATCCTCGTTCAGTTTCATCAACAATTCTACTCGTATGCACCCGTATTCGTACTCGTACAATACACAGCTTTTAGATGTATGTACTATTGGTATATACACTCCAATGATTAGCTCTTAGCAGCCCATGTGAGTCACCTAACACATGTGGGAACTATCATTTGGCAACTAGCATGAAATATCTCATAAAATTACAAAAATATGAGTAATCATTCATGACTTATTTACATGAAAACAAAATTACACATCCTTTATATCTAATCCATATACCAATGACCAAAAACAACTACAAACACTTTCATTCTTTAATTTTCTTCATCTAAGTGATCTCTCTCAAGTTCTATCTTCAAGTTCTAAGTGTTCTTCATAAATTCTATAAGTTCTAGTTTCATAAAATCAAGAATACTTCCAAATTTGCTAGCTTACTTCCAATCTTGTGAAGTGATCATCCAACTTCAAGAAATCTTTCTTATTTACAGTAAGATATATTTCTAATACAAGGTAATACTCATATTCAAACTTTGATTCAATTTCTATAACTATAACAATCTTATTTCGAGTGGAAATCTTACTTGAACTTGTTTTCGTGTCATGATTCTACTTCAAGAACTTTCAAGCAATCCAAGATCCTTTGAAGCTAGATCATTTCTTATCACTTCCAGTAGGTTTACCTACTAAAAGTGAGGTAGTATTGATGTTCATAACATCATTCGATTCATACATATAAAACTATCTTATTCGAGGATTTGAACATGTAATCACTAGAACATAGTTTAATTAATTCTAAACTTGTTCGTAAACAAAAGTTAATCCTTCTAACTTGAATTTTAAAATCAACTTAACACATGTTCTATATCTACATGATATGCTAACTTAATGATTTAAAACCTGAAAACACGAAAAACACCGTAAAACCGGATATACGCCGTCGTAGTAACACCGCGGGCTGTTTTGGGTTAGTTAATTAAAAACTATGATAAACTTTGATTTAAAAGTTGTTCTTCTTGGAAAATGATTTTTATTATGAACATGAAACTATATCCAAAAATTATGGTTAAACTCAAAAGTGGAAATATGTTTTCCAAAATGGTCATCTAGATGTCGTTCTTTCGACTGAAATGACTACCTTTACAAAAATGACTTGTAACTTATATTTTTGACTATAAACCTATAATTTTTCTGTCTATATTCATAAAATAGAGTTCAATATGAAACCATAGCAATTTGATTCACTCAAAATGGATTTAAAACGAATAAGTTATGGGTAAAACAAGATTGGATATATTTGCTTGTTGTAGCTACGTGAAAATTGGTAACAAATCTATATTAATCATATTCTAGCTAACTTATATTGTATTATACATGTATTCTAATATATTATGTAATCTTGGGTTACCATAGACAAGTATGCAAATGTTTTGACATATCATATCGACCCATCTATATATATTATTTGGAACAACCATAGACACTCTATATGCGGTAATGTTGGAGTTAGCTATACAGGGTTGAGGTTGATTCAAAAAATATATATAGTTTGAGTTGTGATCTAGCCTGAGACTTGTATACACTGGGTCGTGGATTGATTCAAGATAATATATATCGATTTATTTCTGTACATTTAATTATGGACAACTAGTTGTAGGTTACTAACAAGGACAGCTGACTTAATAAACTTAAAACAGTAAAACGTATTAAAAATGTTGTTAATATATTTTGAACATACTTAGATATATATGTACATATTTGTTATAGGTTCGTGAATCGACCAGTGGCCAAGTCTTACTTCCCGACGAAGTAAAAATATGTGAAAATGAGTTATAGTCCCACTTTTAAAATCTAATATTTTTGGGATGAGAATACATGCAGGTTTTATAAATGATTTACAAGGCTCGTCGGTTTATTCGAAAATCGATTTACGTTCTGGATATCATCAAATGCGAGTAAAGGAGGATGATATTACGAGTTTATGGTTATGCCGTTTGGATTGACTAACGCACCAGCTATGTTCATGGATCTTATGAACCGAGTGTGTGGGCCATATCTTGACAAGTTTGTCATTGTTTTCATCGATGACATACTTATTTACTCAAAGAATGATCAAGAGCACGAAGAACATTTGAGAAAAGTGCTAGAAGTATTGAGGAAAGAAAAACTGTACGCTAAGTTTTCAAAGTGTGCATTTTGGTTGGAAGAAGTTCAATTTCTCGGTCACATAGTGAACAAAGAAGGTATCCAGTTGGACCCGGCAAATATTGAAACCGTTGAAAAGTGGGAAGCCCCAAAAACTCCGAAGCATATACGTCAATTTTTAGGATTGGCTGGTTACTACAGAAGATTCATCCAAGATTTCTCCAAAATAGCAAAACCCTTGACTGCATTAACGCATAAAGGGAAGAAATTTGAATGGAAGGATGAACAAGAGAAGGCGTTTTAGTTATTGAAGAAAAAGCTAACTACGGCACCTATATTGTCATTGCCTGAAGGGAATGATGATTTTGTGATTTATTGTGACGCATCAAAGCAAGGTCTCGATTGTGTATTAATGCAACGAATGAAGGTGATTGCTTATGCGTCTAGACAATTGAAGATTCACGAGCAAAATTATACAACTCACGATTTGGAATTGGGTGCTGTTGTTTTTGCATTAAAGACTTGGAGGCATTATTTATATGGGGTCAAAAGTATTATATATACCGACCACAAAAGTCTCCAACATATATTTAATCAGAAGCAACTGAATATGAGACAATGCAGGTGGATTGAACTGTTGAATGATTATGATTTTGAGATTCGATACCACCCGGGGAAGGCGAATGTGGTAGCCGACGCTTTAAGTAGAAAGGACAGAGAACCTATACGGGTAAAAGCTATGAATATAATTATTTGTACTAACCTTACTCCTCAAATAAAGGAGGCGCAACAGGGGGTTGTAAAAGAAGGAAAGTTGAAGAATGAGATACCCAAAGGATCAGAGAAACATCTTAATATTCTGGAAGACGGAACTCGATATAGGGCTGATAGAATTTGGGTACCAAGTTTTGGAGATGTGAGAGAAATGGTACTTAAAGAAGCACATAAAACCAGATATTCAATACATCCCGGAGCGGGGAAGATGTATAAAGATCTCAAGAAACACTTTTGGTGGCCGGGTATGAAAGCCGATATTGCTAAATATGTAGGAGAATGTTTGGCGTGTTCTAAGATCAAAGCTGAATATCAGAAACCATTAGGTCTACTACAACAACCTGAAATCCCGAAATGGAAATGGGAAAACATTACCATGGATTTCATTACTATATTGCCAAGGACTGCAAGTGGTTATGATACTATTTGGGTAATAGTTGATCGTCTCACCAAGTCAGCACACTTCCTACCAATGAGAGAAGATGACAAAATGGAGAAGTTGGTGCGATTGTATTTGAAGGAGGTTGTCTCCAGACATGGAATACCCGTCTCTATTATCTCTGATAGGGATGGTAGATTTGTTTCAAGGTTCTGGCAGACATTTTAACAAGCATTGGGGACTCGTCTAGACATGAGTACTGCCTATCATCCACTAACTGATGGGCAGAGTGAAAGGACGATACAAACGCTTGAAGACATGCTACGAGCATGTGTTATTGATTTCGAAAACAGTTGGGATCGACACCTACCGTTAGCAGAATTTTCCTACAACAACAGTTATCATTCTAGTATTGAGATGGCGCCGTTTGAGGCACTTTATGGTAGAAAGTGCAGGTCTCCAATTTGTTGGAATAAAGTGGTTGATAGACAGATTACAGGTCCGGAGATAATACAAGAAACTACCGAGAAAATCATCCAAATTCAACAACGATTAAAAACCGCCCAGAGTTAACAAAAGAGCTACGCGGACAGTAAAAGAAAAGATATAGAGTTTCAAATTGGAGAAATGGTCATGCTTAAAGTTTCACCTTGGAAAGGCATTGTTCGATTTGGTAAACGGGGAAAACTAAATCCAAGGTACATTGGACCATTCAAGATTATAGATCGTGTCGGACCAGTAGCTTACCAACTAGAGCTACCTCAACAACTCGCGGCTGTACATAACACTTTCCACGTCTCGAATTTGAAGAAATGTTTTGCTAAAGAAGATCTCACTATTCCGTTGGATGAAATCCAAATCAATGAAAAACTTCAATTCATTGAAGAACCCGTCGAAATAATGGATCGTGAGGTTAAGAGACTTAAGCAAAACAAGATACCGATTGTTAAGGTTCGATGGAATGCTCGTAGAGGACCCGAGTTCAAATGGGAGCGTGAATATCAGATGAAGAAGAAATACCCGCATCTATTTCCAGAAGATTCGTCAACACCTTCAACAGCTTAAAATTTCGGGACGAAATTTATTTAACGGGTAGGTACTATAGTGACCCGAACTTTTCCATGTTTATATATATTAATTAAGATTGATATTTAAATGACTAAATATTTCCAACGTGTTAAGCAATCAAACTTGTTAAGACTTGATTAAATGAAATAAGTTTCATATAGACAATTGATCACCCATGTTGATCGGCGATTCACGAACGTTACAAAATTGTAAAAACTACATGTTGTGGTATATATATAGACATATATATATATGGTTGACATAATATTATGATGAGTAAGTATCACACTAAGTATATTAACAATGTGTGATATACATAAGAAATGAGATTACTAAGTTAAGAAACTCGAAATGATATATAAAACGATTATCGTTATGATAACGTCTACTAAATACATATGTATCATATTAAGATATTGATACACTATATTTAACATGATAAAATGATATTTAAATATATCATTAAGTGTGTTAACAATGAACTACATATGTAAAAACAAGACTACTAACCCAAGAATTACGAAACGAGACTTATATGTAACGATTATCGTTGTAACGATATATTTATGAGATATTCATACATCATAATATCATGATAATATAATAATTTAACATCTCATTTGATATAATAAACATTGGGCTAACAACATTAATTGAGATCGTTAACTTAAAGGTTTCAAAACAACACTTACATGTAACGAATAACGAAGACTTAACGACTCCATTAGAATGTATATACATGTTGTGTTTTGATATGTATTCTTACAATTTTGAAAGACTTCAAGACACATATCAAAATACTTCTACTTAACAAAAATTCTTACAATTACATCCTCGTTCAGTTTCATCAACAATTCTACTCGTATGCACCCGTATTCGTACTCGTACAATACACAGCTTTTAGATGTATGTACTATTGGTATATACACTCCAATGATCAGCTATTAGCAGCACATGTGAGTCACCTAACACATGTAGGAACCATCATTTGGCAACTAGCATGAAATATCTCATAAAATTACAAAAATATGAGTAATCATTCATGACTTATTTACATGAAAACAAAATTACACATCCTTTATATCTAATCCATATACCAACGACCAAAAACACCTACAAACACTTTTATTCTTCAATTTTCTTCATCTAAATGATCTCTCTCAAGTTCTATCTTCAAGTTCTAAGTGTTCTTCATAAATTCTATAAGTTCTAGTTTCATAAAATCAAGAATATTTCTAATACAAGGTAATACTCATATTTAAACTTTGATTCAATTTCTATAACTATAACAATCTTATTTTGAGTGGAAATCTTACTTGAACTTGTTTTCGTGTCATGATTCTACTTCAAGAACTTTCAAGCCATCCAAGTTCCTTTGAAGCTAGATCATTTCTTGTCACTTCCAGTAGGTTTACCTACTAAAATTTAGGTAGTAATGATGTTCATAACATCATTCGATTCATACATATAAAACTATCTTATTCGAGGATTTGAACATGTAATCACTATAACATAGTTTAGTTAATTCTAAACTTGTTCGTAAACAAAAGTTAATCCTTCTAAATTGACATTTAAAATAAACTTAACACATGTTCTATATCTATATGATATGCTAACTTAATGATTTAAAACCTGAAAACACGAAAAAAACCGTAAAACCGGATATACGCCGTCGTAGTAACACCGCTGGCTGTTTTGGGTTAGTTAATTAAAAACTATGATAAACTTTGATTTAAAAGTTGTTCTTCTTGAAAAATGATTTTTCTTATGAACATGAAACTATATCCAAAAATTATGGTTAAACTCAAAGTGAAAATATGTTTTCCAAAATGGCCATCTAGACGTCGTTCTTTCGACTGAAATGACTACCTTTACAAAAATGACTTGTAACTTATATTTCCGACTATAAACCTATACTTTTTCTTTCTAGATTCATAAAATAGAGTTCAATATGAAACCATAGCAATTTGATTCATTCAAAATGGATTTAAAACGAATAAGTTATGGGTAAAACAAGATTGGATATTTTTGCTTGTTGTAGCTACGTGAAAATTGGTAACAAATCTATATTAATCATATCCGAGCTAAATAGTTATTGTATTATACATGTATTCTAATATATTATGTAATCTTGAGATACCATAGACACGTATGCAAATGTTTTGACATATCATATCGACCCATCAATATATATTATTTGGAACAACCATAGACACTCTATATGCAGTAATGTTGGAGTTAGCTATACAGGGTTGAGGTTGATTCTAAAAATATATATAGTTTGAGTTGTGATCTAGCCTAAGACGTGTATACACTGGGTCGTGGATTGATTCAAGATAATATATATCGATTTATTTCTGTACATCTAATTATGGACAACTAGTTGTAGGTTACTAACAAGGACAGCTGACTTAACAAACTTAAAATAGTAAAATGTATTAAAAATGTTGTAAATATATTTTGAACATACTTTGATATATATGTACATATTTGTTATAGGTTCGTGAATCGACCAGTGGCCAAGTCTTACTTTCCGACGAAGTAAAAATCTGTGAAAGTGAGTTATAGTCTCACTTTTAAAATCTAATATTTTTGGGATGAGAATACATGTAGGTTTTATAAATGATTTACAAAATAGACACAAGTACGTGAAACTACACTCTATGGTTGAATTATCAAAATTGAATATTTTAACGCCCCGTCCTAATCCATCCGGACGAAGTCCATTTCGATTATAAACGATTCACAATAGTTGGTTACATCGCGAGGTACTTGATCTCTATATGATACATTTTACAAACATTTCATACGTTTTTGAAAGACAAACTTTCATTTCATTGAAAGTTGACGACATGCATACCATTTCATAATACATTCAACTATAATTGACTTAATAATAATCTTGATGAAATCAACGACTTGAATACAACGTCTTTTGAAATATGTCATGAATGACTCCAAGTAATATCTCTAATTGAGCAAATGCACAGCTGAAGATTTCTTTCAAACCTGAGAATAAACAAGCTTAAAAGTGTCAACCAAAAGGTTGGTGAGTTCATTAGTTTATCATAAACAATCATTTCATAATTTTAATAGACCACAAGATTTCATATTTCCAATTCTCATAAATAAACGTCCCATGCATAGAGACAAAATCATTCATATGGATTGAACACCTGGTAACCGACATTCACAATATGCATATAAGAATATCCCCATCATTCTGGGATCCTCCTTCGGACATGATATAAATTTCGAAGTACTAAAGCATCCGGTACTTTGGATGGGACTTGTTGGGCCCAATAGATCTATCTTTAGGGTTCGCGTCTATTAGGGTGTCTGTTCCCTAATTCTTAGATTACCAGACTAAAAGGGGCATATTCGATTTTGATCATTCAACTATATAATGTAGTTTCAATTACTTGTGTCTATTTCGTAAAACAGTTATAAAAGTTGCGCATGTATTCTCAGTCCAAAAATATAAAGGGTAAAAAGGTAAATGAAACTCACCTAATGTATTTTGTAGTAAAAATACATATGACTATATTCAACTATGCAGGGTTGGCCTCGGATTCACGAACCTATATCATTCGTATATATACATCAAAATATATACTTGTAATTGAACAAGTTCATATCTTATAACCTTATGTATTATATATATATATATATATATATATATATATATATATATATATATATATATATATATATATATATATATATATATATATATATATATATATATATATATATATATATATATATTTGAAAATGATTATTATTTATATAGTTATATTAATATGTCTATATCTGAAAAATACCTAATTTGTTGTATATAAGTTTTTATACAAATATAGTTATTATGTTTTGTATATATATATAGTTATATAGAATCTTAATATAATTGTAGTATATATAATAAGTATGTTTTATGTAAAATATTTATTTGTTTAAAACTGATAGTTTTGATTTTAATGACTTATTAATAATGATATTAATAACTTTATGATAATATTAATAATAATAATGATATTGTCAATATGATACTTTTTTATAATAATAGTAATAATAAATATACTAGTAGTTACGAAAGTAATACTAATACTAATATTAATGAAAATGACAATAACGTCAGTAATGATTCTTATTACTATTACTTTTGTTGATAATAATAATAATAATAATACTCACAATATATAAAATGATACCAATAATAATATTTAAAATGATAATTTGTATTATGTTTATAATAATGATAATAATAATAATAATGATTATAATTTATAATAATAATACCTATGTACTATTAGTAATATTAATAACAATAACACTAAGTAATAATAAATGTTAATAATAATAACAATTTCTAACAATAATAGTTAACACTAGCAATAATAATAATAATAATAATAATAATAATAATAATAATAATAATAATAATAATAATAATAATAATAATAATAATAATAATAATAATAATAATAATAATAATAATATAATAATAATAATAATAATAATAATAATAATAATAATAATAATAATAATAATAATAATAATAATAATAATAATAATAATAATTAAAATACTACCATAAAGGAATTCGCCTAAAAAGAAAGTAGCAGCCCATGCCCGGGCTCGAACCCCTGACCACTCGTAACCCCGCTAACATTCTTTGCCATGGATCTGTCACCTGTTTATCTGTTTTTATCCGTACCCATTTATTTATAACTCTTATTCTGTTTATATCTTGGTTCTTCTTCTTCCTAAACACCCAGTCGACTAAACTATCCCTTTACAATCCAACTAATGAATTTTGAGTTTAATTTAAGATTTGTATCTTAATTATAAACGACTTGAAGTGGATACATTTGTAAAATATATATATATATATATATATATATATATATATATATATATATATATATATATATATATATATATATATATATATATATATATATATATATATATATATATATATATATATATATATATGAAGAAACTGCCGTCGCTGTTTAAGAACACAAAAAAAAAATATTGATAATAAAATTAAGAATGTTTTAGGCAAAAATTATAACATGAATTTAATAGTAAATCGTTTATGTAATCTTCAGGAATCGGCAATTTAACTTGAATTAAAACTTTTAGCTTGAATTCGTTCTTTGAACACTTGTTTGACTTTTTTAAACCGAACCTTTGACTCGCAAATTCTAAGTTAATAGGAAAAATTGGAGCATGAAAACATACAGGTAGTTTTAGTAAAGAAAAACCATCAAGATTACATTATTACAATTTGAAGAATTGTTTGAAATTGATTTATGGCAAAAAGTGAGAAAAACAGAGGTAGTAGTTGTGGTTCTGGGTTTTTCTTGGTTTCCCTCTTTTACGAATTTGGAGTATGGGTGTACCTAATGTGATTAAATACAGTTAATTTCATCATAATATATTCATATTGTTACTGGAAGTCGACATTTAACCACTTGGGACATGAACTGTTTGATAAAAAAAAATATAAAACAGATTGATCACGAGGTGTATCTGATTTTGGAGTCTTGTGATTATCTTAGAATTAAATTGTACTGATTCAAACAAAAAACAGAAATTATCTGTTGTTTGAGAATGATAGAAAGCTGTTTGTTTACGTAATCAATATTTATATTTATATAAACTGTATCTTATATATTCATTTATCTATATTTGCTTTAATATGCATATGTATATGTATCTTTCTATATCTGATTATATTTCAGTATTTATATACCTGGATTTATATATTTATTTGTATTCCTCTTATACTTATGTGTTTATATTTATATATTATAGTAAATCTTTTAATACATAGGATAATAATAATAATACTCTTAATATTTTAACTAATGATAATACAAGTATAATAATATTATTACTAGTCATAGATATGATATTAACAATATTCTAAATGATAATAATAATTAATTTGTGTTATTTTCTAGTAACTATAATAATGGTAATAATACTAATTTATAATTTCAATAATATTGATAATACTTATATTAATAATAATAATGAATGTAATAATAATATTATAGCTATAATTAAAATTTGTATTTACATTTAATTGATTATGTAATAATTATATTATATACATTTCATGTATTTTACAATATAATAGTTGTAAATAGAAATCATATATATATTTTCTTATATAAATTTATATCATATATGTATATATTTCTATTATTACCAATACCCTCATTTATATTTATTTAATTATATATAAATTTATATATATTTACAACACTTGTTCGTGAATCGTCGAGCACGGTTAAAGGGTAATTGAATATATAAAACAGTTCAAAATTTTGAGACTCAACCTTACAGACTTTGCTTATCGTGTCGGAAATATATAAAGATTAAGTTTAAATTTGATCGGAAATTTCCGGGTCGTCACAGTACCTACCCGTTAAAGAAATTTCGTCCCGAAATTTGAGTGAGGTGGTCATGGCTAACAATAGAAATGTTTTCATGACGAATATGAGTTGGTAAATAGAGTTTTATCACTATAGAGTAATAAGGATAAATAATTCAATTCTTTGAAATGTACGAATGAAGCTATCACAAACAAATGAAAATAAGTAAATGAAAATTTGAATTTAACCGGTGACGTAGTCATGGTTGAATTTAGAAAATAAGGTTCGTCTTAACTTTTGACGTCGTCTCGATTGAATTTAGAAAAATAAGGCGTGTCTTAATCTTTGACGTTGCCTTGGTTGAATTCCGGAATTCAAGGGATTTAAAGAAAATCTTCGAAATCTAAAAGATTTGATCCTTCGGCGAATAAGGAAATTAAGATCTCTGTAATTAAATGCGGTCATCTGTCTCGATTGCTTTGTCTGGTTTTTCCACTATAAATGAACTTCTTCTGTTCCATTATTTTTCCACCACTCCCATTTTCTATACTTTAATTCATTCTTTCAAATCATCAGTCAATATGCTTCTTCCAGTTTTAATTCTGGATATATTCCTGACTTTCGTATCGATCATTCTTTTTTTTTTAGCTACCACCAGAGGAATCTGTTTACTTCTACTATGCTCTTGAGATTATAATGTTTTTAATTCTCCCGTGTGTTTATGTTATGATAAACATTGAAATACACGGTTTGTAATTCCTGTGTTTGGGATCGGCTTTATTTTTTTTCTTTATTTTTTGGAGCTCAATGCTCTTGTTTTCTCTTCCCGACTCCAAGTCAAGCGAACAACGATCCATGATTCGTAGATATAGAGTTTCGAATGATTATAATGTTCTAAGCAGGAAGGAATGTATTAGCACGATTTGATTTTCAAATTTATCAAATTTACAGAAGATAGAACCATCAAGAATACATTTTCTTGATATGTTCAGGAGTTAAGTAGGATGAAAGAGTTATGTAACATGGCACATGATGAGGGTGAAATCTGTGAACCATCATCACGTTTCATTAGAAACTCAGCATGACTTACTGTAATATAATCACGTTGGCCAAGCGTCATTATATTATATTAACTCATGCTTCAATTCCCAACACTTCTCCACAATTCATTCATAATTTATACTTAGATTTTTACTGAAGTTTCCAATATAATGGTATACAGAAAACACGAAGAGGTAGATAATTTTGGACAAGAATATTTATGATGATATTTTGGAATTTTTAAGTTCGAAGGTTGATGAAGAAAAATTTCCCGCAAGATTTTTAACATGACTTTGGAGCAAGATATTCTCTAAAGATTTCATCGGATCCAGAATTACCTGGATTCTTTGAATATAGGGTTTGGTCCTTGTATTTGTTCTTGGTCTCCTTCATAGTTTGCTCAATTCGTTTTTCAGTACCAAATCTTTCTATCGAGCGTTCTCAACACTCCATTCTTTATCATCAAACTCTTGGCCATTTAGGCCATCTATAATTTTACTGTTTCCTCTGCATTTAATGCAGTCATATCTGAATCGTCGGTTATCAATCCGAGATGTTTTCAAGAGAATTGTGTTTTTAGATGATTTAACGCTGATGGTAATATGGTGGATTATATAAAAAAATTTCTCTGGTAACAATAAATGAGCATGCATATATATCAAGATTATAATAAGGTTGTTTCGAACAAAAAGTCGAAGTTGACTTGCTGGAGCCGTGACAAAATTGGCTATCTTGAAAAAGAACTGCAAAGTTATTTTGGGTAATAATAACACTAAAGGAATTAGCACAGGTACTTGTTAAACGTTTACTCAGTTTTCGAGAATTTTCAGGTGCATAACTGTATGTATAAATCTTTCCTTCTTTAGATGAAGTGCGGTTAGTTCATCCTCTCGATTGAGGTGTTTTCAAGAATTATGAAAGGTTTGAACGCATATTGTAATCGTCAAGATACAAATGAGGTTTAAGATCAAGTGGCAAACTTGAAGAATTATTTAGTTTCATATATTATAATCAATATTTTAATTCATTTTAATTGTCCAATGTCATTAGTCCACAGCCGATAATCCACAGTTAACAGTCCAATAATTCATATATAATTTAATATATAATATTCGAATTAATTAATACGTATCGTGACCCGTGTATATGTCTCAGACTCGATCACAACTCAAAGTATATATATTATTATAGAATCAACTTCAACCCTGTATAGAGAACTCGATCATTACTGCATATAGAGTGTCTATGGTTATTCCAAATAATATATATATATATATATATATATATATATATATATATATATATATATATATATATATATATATATATATATATATATATATGCATCGATATGATATGTCAAAACCTTGTATACGTGTCCCGATATTTAAAATGCGTAAAATAAATACAGAATTTAAATGACGATAAATAAAATGCGTAAAGTAAATAACAGAAATTAAATGACGATAACTAAAATTGCGATAATTAAATTACGATAAATAAACTGCGATAAATAAAAATGTAATCAGTTAGCTAGGAACAGTTAGCTAGGAACAGTTAGCGTGGATTCTTAACGAAATTCCTTATAGTTAATTGGTTTGTTTCTAACAAATTTTATCTTGTCAAATGTTTTCTTCATTATGCCACTTGTTAGATTCTGATAAATCAAAATCCAAATATGAAATTGGATGAATATAGTTATTCTGTGGTGAACGGATTTGTATATCTAGAGATGTAAGTAGGATAGTAAATAACCGTTGAATCAGATTCGAAGAATATACAGTGTAACTTATTAATGTGAAGTCTAAATATTTCTAGGGTATTACCTACCCGTTAAAATATTTTCACCATTAACAGTTTGTACAAAAGAATTTTTAATCACAACCTTTATGAAAACATATATACATATATATTTTCTTCAGATGTAATCATGGATTTAATGAGTCAATGTGATATTAAACTCATCAGATTTACGGCTAGAATTAGAGTACATAATCTCTAAAACATTAGAGATTACATAATCGCCATGAAGGACGAAGATAGTTTATGTAGAACGATTCGTAGAACAATGATTATGCTTGAGGTATAGATTGCGAGGTTGAGACGTGTGATGATGATGTTGTTGTTGTTGGTACTGGTTATGCTTCTAGTGCTGCTGATGGTGGTACTGTTGTTGTCGGTGCTACAAGTGTTGTTGGTGCTGAGGTTGATGATTGATATTGCTCTAAACATACATATTATTCGACGCAATATCAGTTATATTTCATCAGCTTTTATCATTTACAAAGACATTCAATGTATAATATTCAAGAAAAATGACAAAAGCGGACAAGAGCTTGCTGTTTGAAGAAACGACGATAAAACGAGGGGTTTTAACCAAATTTATATCAAGAAACGTTTATCCGAATAAAAGTACAAGATGATCGAAGAAAAAGAGTTCAAATAGAAAGTCCCAAGTCAATATATATCGATACGAGGTCAACAAAGAACAAACGAGAAAATAAAAATAAAGAAACTGCTGTTAACTCATACGCGAATCGTGTAGGCCTACACGAAACGCGTAGTAGTTTGTTCTTACGCGAATCGTGTAGGCATACACGAAATGCGTAATGTTAGGCCAGACAAGTTTCCAGAACGCAAGAATGGGGCGGCTGCTTTTTGGTTTTAAAAACAATTCTTTTTAGCTCAATGTAATACAGCAAGGATTCAACAGTTCACCTACTACTAAATGATACATGTTAAATACGGAGTAGTGTGCAGAGACACATATGAAAACATATTATTACTATACACATACTATTGTCATTATTATTATCTGTATTATTTTCATTTCAGTTTCAAAGTTCAAATATTAGGATTAGTTTCAAATAGTAAAGGTGTACTGTTCGTGATTAAGGGTGTTATTATTGTAATTTTCTACCATTTGAAGTTAATGAAAGTGAAGAATTTTTAGTAAGTTTACTCTGTTAAAATTATCGTTGTTATTATGTTTGCATATCTATATTTTTATGTTTACCTTAGTGTAATGAATAGCTAAATTACCTTAGTGTTTGCTTAGATGTAGAGCCCCTAGTGAAATGGATTGTTATCATTTGTAAAAGTTAAAATGTAACTTTAGTATTTTTAATATTGAGCCTAGTTAAAAGAACCATTATTGTGTAATTAGGTATTTAACCCTTGCCACTTAATTTATTAAATTTAAATAACGAAAGTTGTTTTTATTTACATAAATTAAGCTTCAACATTAAAATGATCTAGACGAATTTATGGATAAGTTATTAACACCAATTTAGAAATAAACTTCGGTGGTTTGGGTAATATCAATAATTATATGATAGTGAAATTATAAAAAGGGAAACCGTTATGATTTAGGTATTGGCGAAAGTCAAAACTAGGCTAGGTCTCAATTTAAATACCTAGGGAATAGTAGCTATCTAAAAAAAAAGAATCCGATGAAAATTAGATTTTATTTAGTTAGTCGTAACCTTATATTTATTCGAAAGAAAAATATAAAGTTTATTACTAAAACATTTTAATAGGGCTTAAAACTCAAAACAATCCATGGACCTAGGGGTGACACATTTAAGTAAACACTCCCATTTATCCCATTATTATTTCTTGTAAACTTATTATTATCATTATTTACGAATTATTAGTATAAAATATAAAAAAATACATAAAAATACTCGAATCTGTATCAGTTATTTTTGTCACATCGTATTACATATACGCGAATCGCGTTTGTATACGCGAAACGCGTAAGCCTTAAACCCGGCTACAGTACCAGTAGGGTTAAAATTAGGGTTTTAATTATTTAATTAGTTTAAAATTAGGGTTTTAGCCTTTTTACTATTATATTTAGGTTATTACTATATAATTTATATTAGTTCTTATAAAATACTTTAATACATGTTAAATCCTAATAATTAGTGTTAATTATAATACTTTATAATTAGAAATTAGTTTACAATTAGTTAATCATTTTAATTCCTTTTAATTTGTATTAATCTTTTTAAACATGTCATTTAGTTAATTTAAATAAGTTTATATTATAATTGCTCAAAACAAAATTTTAAACATATAGTTTTATTAAAAGTTACTATTTTACTAATTACCATTTAGTAATATAATTAATACATCATAATTAGTATAATTTCATTTAGTTCCTTTTTAAGTTAATTATTGTAATCTTGTAATTTTATTTAGTAAATTAGTTTAAGTTATTTTCTTTTACTGTTACTTTATAAATTCCTAATCCAAAACCCCCTTTAATTAAGTTTGACATCAAAGACTATTAAAAACCATTAAACACTCCATCTCCCTGTGGAACGAGTCGGATTTACCGACAAACTAAACTACACGGATAGGACTAGTTGCCTATATATGTGTGAAATCAACCTGAATTCAATAAAATACCACATATACAATAAATCAATTCGTGTAACAAAACAACTCAAATCCGTTCATAAATAAAGGTTACGTTTCGCAACATCAAATTTTTGGCGCCGCTGCCGGGGAGTTGGCAGTTAAATAAATAGATAATTTTTTTCTGGTTCGTAGTAATAGTTGGATTTGTACGTGGACCGGGTTGTTGGATCACCAATTTTATTGGTCTTTGAAGGATCCTGCCCCTCTGCTGCATCTTTTGGCTATTCGAAACGTGGGCAAAATCAGAAGGATAATCTGTTTGTTTAAAGGTTTTTATCATTGTTTTTATGTTATTCGATCCTTTCAAGGAAATTCATTTCCAAGAAAGTTCAAAGTTTTTGAATAAATCCTTTAGTTCTTTGTACAATTTTCCAAATTGTATGATCCGTTCAATCCTAAACTCGTTAAACTTAATCCGGAACCGCAAAGAATTAATAAAGGACAAAAACAACAAAAAGAAATAGGAAGTACTAGTAATTTTGAAACACCGAAAAAACACTAAAAAAAAAAAAGAGAAACAAGTAGGTAACCCTAGATAAACCTTTAGTGAAGTGATCTCATAATAGAAATTAATGTATGAACTTACATTCCTCCAACGCTGAATTAACTCCTTCACATCCTGAACCCGAAAGAAAATTCCACGAACGCTTAAGAGCCCAAGAAGTAGAAATTCTTGCTAAAAATTTAGAGTCACTTTCCTTAGAATCCGACTCTGAACCAATTATTCAACCAATCATAGAGCCGATTATTAAAGAAGAAGAAGAAATGGCTGATACAAATTTAACGATGGAAGCATTAATGGAGGCAACAAGGAAAGGTCAAGGCCACGCAATCATCCAACCCACGATGACTGATGGCTTTGAAATAAAAGGTCAATTTTTACACATGGTAACTAATACATGCCAATTCGGTGGAGCTCCAAATGAGGATGCTAACGAGCATCTTCGTAAGTTTGTAAGCATTTGCAAACTATTCAAAATTAAGGATGTCACCGATGATGTCGCATGTTTAAAAATCTTTCCATGGTCATTAAAGGATGAAGCTAGAGATTGGCTAGACTCATTACCAGAAGGTTATATTGAAGTCTGGAATGATATGATGGACAAATTTTTGTCAGAATTCTTTCCTGCTTCAAAAGCAGCAAAATTGCAAAGTGATATAAATCACTTTAAACAAAAGCCTAATGAAACTCTTTATGAAGCTTGGACCCGATTCAATAAAATGCTTCGAATATGTCCTCAACACGGGTTGAGTACATTTCAAAAAGTTTGTGTATTTTATAAAGGAGTAAATATAGCTACTAGAAAAGATATAGATGTTGCAGCCGGAGGTTCGGTCATGAAGAAAACTCCTGAAGACGCTCACACAATCATTGCTGATTTAGCTTCCCATTCCCATAATTGGCATCAAGAAATAGAATTTTCTAGATCATCAAATGTTGCTAGTATTGAAAGCAATGATGAAATTGCTTCTTTAAAAGTTCAAATACCAAATCAAGCACGGCAAATCGAGAAAGTAACCAAGGAAATGCATGCTATCAGAGTAGGATGTGAACTGTGCCAAGGTCCCCATCTTACTAGAGATTGTGATCAAAGTACAATGGAAGAGCAAGCAAATTTCTTAGGTTACTTACGAAAAGGTGAAATGAACTTCAGTGATTTTCCAGCTATAGAAGCAAACAACCGAAAATATCCTCCTATAAACAGCTATCATGTAGGAGGACCTTCAGGATCAAATAATAATAACTATCAAAATAATAATAACTATCAAGGAGGAAATCCAGGTTACCAAAATAACCGGAATTTCCCAAATCAAAATCAAAGAAATCCGCCACCAGGTTATAATAACCGAAATCAACCTCAACGAAATTATCAAAATAATTTCCAACACAATCAACCACAACCACTAGCACTTATGCAACCACAACCATTAGCAATTATGCAACCTCAACCTGAGAGGAAATCTGGTTTAGAAGATCTCTTAAGAGATTTTATGGTTAAGCACGAGCAAAATGCAGAGCTCCAAACTCAGCAAATCCGAAATCAACAAGCCACAATACAAAACTTAGAAAGGGATGTTGGAAGGATATCACAGTTACTATCAGAGAGACCACCAGGTACTCTCCCCTCAAATACTCAAGTGAATCCCAACAACCCCCAAACAAGGAACAAGCATGTAAATGCTATAACTACTAGAAGTGGTTTAACTACTAAACCGGAGACTCTTAAGTCCCCGGAAGTTCCTTTATGTCCTTCTGTTTTACAAATACCGGTTGATGAAAATGAGCAAGTTGACAAAGAACAAGAGAAAGATGATCCACCTGAGGTCATACCAAAGAAAAGTGAAGAACCAACAGTAAAGGTGCATAAGGAACCTATTCCATACCCAAAAGCATTAAAGAAAGACAGACTCGCGAGGCGATATGAGAAATTTGCGGACATGATTAAGCAAATTAGCATTAACATGCCACTCGCGGAGGTTCTTAGGGATATGCCCAATTATGGGAAGTTTTTAAAGGATCTCATATCCTCGAAGGGTAAATACCACGATGTTTCTGCCACATTCCTTCATGAGGAATGTTCGGCCATCTTAAAGAAACAAAATGTACCTCCAAAATTAGGAGACCCTGGTAGTTTTATCATACCATGTATGATGGGTGATTCGGTGGTGTACGATGCACTAGCCGACCTAGGTGCAAGTGTTAACCTAATGCCTTACTCATTATATTTAAAACTTGACTTAGGAGACTTAAAACCAACCCGGATGGGTATTCGATTAGCAAACCAATCATTTGATACTCCCATAGGTATAGCCGAGGATATACTTGTAAAAGTTGGCTCACTTATCTTTCCCGTCGACTTTGTTATTCTAGAAATGCAAGAGGACACAAAAGTTCCTATCATTTTAGGACGTCCTTTCCTAAACACTGCAGATGCTATCATTAATGTCCGAAAAGAACAATTGAGTCTAGGTGTGGGAAACGAGAGAATAATTTGTCACATTGACAAAGCCATGAAAAGACCCACTTCTACCGATGACTCTTGTTTTCAAATTGATGTTATAGATCTTTGTGTCGAGAATGAATTGAAGGAGCTACTTGAAATTGATATCCCGGGGTTAGCCCCGGTAAGTGAGAATGAATACTTCAATATTGATAAAGATTTTGATGAGTTGATGAAGGTGGTCACGGATGACGAGACCATAATAGAAGAAATTCCCAAGGAAGAAGAATCGTTTGAGGAAATCAAAAATGAAGATAGATTTCGTATAAAAAATTCCTTAGAAGAACCACCCGTACTAGAGCTTAAAGAGCTACCCAAACACTTGGAGTATGCTTATCTCGAAGGTACATCTCAATTACCAGTAATTATTGCTTCACATCTTTCAGATAATGAGAAGGATAAGCTAATTTCTGTATTAAAAACCCATAAAAAGGCTATAGCCTGGAAAACAACCGACATTCCGGGAATAAACCCGTCTTATTGTACACATAAAATTCTCCTTGAGAATGACTACAAACCCGTAGTACAAAGACAACGCAGGCTAAATCCCAACATGAAAGAGGTTGTTAAAAAGGAGGTCGTCAAGCTTCTTGACGCCGGGTTAATCTACCCCATCTCCGATAGTCCATGGGTTAGTCTAGTACAAGTAGTACCCAAAAAGGGGGGTACAACCGTTATATTAAATGAAAAGGACGAACTCGTCCCAACTAGAACAGTTACCGGCTGGAGAGTCTGTATTGATTACAGACGTCTAAATGATGCCACTAGAAAGGATCATTTCCCGTTACCTTTTATTGATCAAATGCTTGAACGATTAGCGGGAAAAGAATATTATTGCTTTCTAGACGGTTTCTCCGGTTACTTCCAAATTCCAATTGATCCCAACGACCAAGAAAAGACCACATTCACTTGTCCTTTCGGTACCTTTGCCTATCGCCGCATGCCGTTTGGTTTATGCAATGCACCCGGAACTTTTCAAAGGTGCATGATGGCAATCTTTGATGATATGGTAGAGGATTGTATGGAAGTCTTCATGGATGACTTTTCCGTATTTGGAGACTCCTTTGAATCGTGTCTTTTCAACCTTGAAAGTATGCTTATCCGATGTGAGAAAGCAAACTTGGTCCTAAATTGGGAAAAATGCCACTTCATGGTGAAAGAGGGCATTGTACTTGGTCACAAAATATCTCGTGCGGGAATAGAGGTAGATAAAGCTAAAATTGAAGTTATCTCTAAGCTACCTAAACCATCAAATGTTAAAGCCATTAGAAGCTTTCTTGGTCACGCAGGATTCTATAGGCGATTTATCAAAGATTTTTCTAAAATCGCCCGCCCATTGACCAAGCTTCTTGAAAAGGATGCTCCATTTGACTTTGACACTAATTGCGAGAATGCATTCTCGATTCTTAAGTCAAAACTCACACAAGCTCCCATTATGGTATCTCCAGATTGGAGTATGCCATTTGAGCTAATGTGTGACGCAAGCGATTATGCCTTAGGTGCTGTTTTAGGACAACGTCAAGATAATCATTTTCTACCGATTTATTATGCAAGTAAAACTCTAACAGGAGCCCAAATTAATTATACCACCACGAAAAAAGAAATCCTAGCGGTTGTTTATGCATTCGATAAATTTCGGTCATATTTGGTGTTGTCCAAGACCATTGTTTACACAGACCATTCGGCACTTAGATACCTATTCTCGAAACTAGATGCAAAACATCGTCTCATACGTTGGGTTCTTTTACTTCAAGAATTTGACATTGAGATACGTGACAAGAAAGGAGCTGAGAATCTAGCTGCCGATCATTTATCCCGACTTGAAAACCCCGAATTAGATAAACTTGATGATACAATCATCAAAGATACATTTCCTGACGAATCTCTAATGAGGGTTGAAAAAGAATCTGAAATCCCATGGTTTGCCCATTTTGCAAACTATCTTGCTTCAGACATTCTACAAAAAGGACTTACTTATCAGCAAAAGAAGAAATTCTTTGCAGATTTGAAGTCATATTTTTGGGAATACCCAGACCTATTTCGTGTTGGTGCGGATCAAATAATTTGCCGTTGTGTGTACGGACAAGAAGCTCAACAAATTCTTGAGCATTGCCATCAAGGGCCAACCGGCGGTCATTTCGGACCAAACCACACTGCAAGAAAAATCCTTGATTCGGGCTTTTATTGGCCCACGATCTTTAAAGATGCCCATAATTTCGTTCGGACTTGTAATGCATGCCAACGAACGGGCAACATCACGAAAAAGGATGAGATGACTCAAACCGGCATCCAAGTTTGTGAAATCTTTGACATTTGGGGAATAGATTTCATGGGACCATTTCCAAGTTCACATAAATGCAAGTACATACTAGTAGCCGTTGATTATGTATCTAAGTGGGCTGAAGCAAAAGCTTTGCCTACAAATGATGCTAGGGTGGTGGTAAACTTCTTGAAAAATCTCTTCTCACGCTTTGGAATCCCAAAAGCACTCATATCCGACCGAGGAACACATTTTACCAACAACCTTCTTGAAAAGGTGTTGAAGAAGTATGGCGTAACTCATCGTTTCTCTACTCCGTACCACCCGCAAACAAGTGGTCAAGTGGAGAACACGAATCGTGCCTTAAAACGCATACTTGAGAAGACGGTTAATAACAACCCTTAAATCTGGCAACGCAAGTTAGATGACGCGTTGTGGGCTTTTAGGACTGCGTATAAAACACCAATAGGTACCACACCATTTAGACTTGTATACGGTAAAGCGTGTCATCTACCTGTTGAAGTTGAACACAAGGCATACTGGGCTATGAGAGAATGTAATACTGACCTTGTACAAGCCGGAGAAAATAGGTTATTACAACTTAACGAACTAGATGAATTAAGATTACAAGCCTACGAAAATTCTAAAACATATAAAGAAAAAACTAAAGTATGGCACGATGCACGATTAAAAAAGAAAGAATTTGAACAAGGGGATAAAGTATTGGTATTCCAATCACGTTTCAAGTTTTCACCTGGTAAACTTAGATCCCGATGGACTGGGCCATATATAATAAAACAGGTTTTTCCATCTGGATATGCAGAGCTGTATGGTAAAGACGGTGGAACTTTCAAAGTGAACGGACACAGACTCAAGTTATACTTTGAAGAAATCAATACTACGGAAAGAGACGAAATCACCTTCTACCCTAAGGACAAATAAATTCAGGGTAACTCTAAGGTTTTAAACTCCATTCTCGATTTTTATTCTTATCTTTAAGAGTGGGGTTAGATTGGTCTTTCCCTAGCAGACCCTAAAGAACTAGTCTTCTCCCTCCATTCTACCTTTTTAATTTCTTTTTGTTTTTATTGTGTAATTTCAAGATGCGCAGTTAGTATATCTACAACCATTTCATTTTAAAGTACGATAAGATTTTACCGAGGGATGTGGTGTTAGATATTAAGAAAAGATGCGATAAGGCGAGGAAAGAAGAAAGACAGAAATTAAATGAGACAAACTATGCAAGAGGAAAATCTAAATCAGCTAAAAGGCGTCGTGCACGTCATTTGGGTAAATGTGTGAAATGTGGAAAACCGACTCACTCCGGAGATTGCCCAAAGAACCAAACGGACTCTAATTACGAGTACGTAACCTTATGCCGAGAAGGGCCTTTAAAATGTGCAGAAGAAAACCTCTTAAACCAGCGAGGTTACGCCTACGAAGCAATGGGGAGCGAAATAATGCGACTCCACTACGAGGCGAGCCAACGAGGCTTCACTCTTTAAATCTTTTTCTCGCCAATTGTGTGTTTGTGCATTTTTGTGTGTAATGTTTTGGTGTGTTTGGTTTGTTTTTGTTTGTTGTATGTTCTATTAAAACGGTCTACCATTTAAAAGTGATGAACCTTGAGTTCAATATGTTTTCATTGAAAACGATAAATGTTAAGTGTTACAACTGAATTATCGTTTTTCAAATTGCACGAAATTTCTTGTTGGATTCATAAGATATCTGTTAAATAGTAAACCACGAAAACAAAATAAAAATTTAAAAAAAAATCCTTTCTACTAAATTGAAGGTGAAACGCCTTGAGTTTAACTTGTTTCTTTGAAAATGAAAATGTTTAGGTGTCACAACTGAATTTTCATTCTTCAAATTGCACAAAATTTTTTGTTAAATTCTAAAAGTCTACAGTAGATTGCAAAATATACCTTTTTATCAATAACCGTAAAAATATATAACTTGTAAATCTTTGTCGTGGATAATGATAGGTTTGACGACCGAATTTATCTCTACCTAATCGATAGGAAACAAAGTTTTAAGTTTGAAAATTAGTTGATTTAGGGGTATACAAAAAATAGAGTGTATTTTAATTTGTGTAATTTTTATTTTTTATGTACTTGTTCTAAAAATTAAAAATGTTAATATTTTTAACACAAAAAAAAATAGAGTGTTTTTATTTTATTTTAAATTTGTTTTCGAAAAAGATTAAAAACTTTAACTTTTAATGGATTGAATTTTATAAATTGAAATTACAAATTTATAAACGGATTAAGATCAGGTGTAACAACCAAATTTCCATTACAAACATAAATTTATAAAAGATTTTTTAAAAATTCAATTGATTTTAAGTTATACAAAAAAAAAAAAAAAAAATTAACTGGATTTAAGCCTTACGCGAATCGTGTAGACCTACACGAAACGCGTAAGGTCAAAAATAGCTGGACATATCAGATCGAGCAGCAGACAGTTTTCACACTCCCATTTTTTTTATTTCTGCTGCTGTGACGAAAACCCAACACAAAAACCCGAAAATCACACCCAAAAACTTAAATTAACACTTCCAATCTTCTCCAATTCTTCAATCTTTAAACATGCCTAGATTGGTAAGGGTCCTAAACCCATTTTACCTCATGTTCTTCAAATTTTTCATTATATTTCTTTATGGGTTTAATCCGAATTATATGCATGTTCTTGTTGATTTTTGCTTGATTATTGCTATATCTATGTTGTTAGTAAGATAATAAACCCGATTAGCATGAAAAATTGATGTTTAATTGGTTATTGAAAAATTAGGGTTTATACAAATTGGGGATAATTGAGAAATTGCTACTGAGGTGTGTTATTTTGGTTGTAATTAGATGTTTTTAAGTGTTTTGTCAGTAGTTAGAACTCTTGAACATGATTTTGTTTGTTTGATTTTGTAATTTTTAATTTTAGTATGATTTTGATAGTTTTTGTCATTTTAATGAATCAAGTATGAACTTTAATGCTATTAAGGATTGTTTAGAAGCTGAAATACACGCAATGTGATTGAATTGAATTAGATACACTTAGATAAATTGCGTGTTTTCACTTGTGAATTAAACTTTGCATATGAAACTTGATTTTTGATTTATGATTTTTGGTTTGTTTCTGTTTTGTTTTGAATCATAGAACTAAAACTTCCAAAGTTGTTGAAATAAGTTGATTCTTGTGTTGATTGAAAACAAGCTTGTATGTTGAATTTAGACTCTTTGCTAACATTAACACATCCTATTGGGATGATTTTCTTGATTTAAAATGTTATGCAGGGACCAATTAGAATGAGGGCATTTAACCAACAACAAGCAGAAAATCAGGTTACACCCGAAATGGAACAACAACTCTTGAACCTACACCCGATCCTGCAATTTCCTAACGAATTACATCAAAGGGTACAAAAGGTTAAGGATTTGCTCATTCTGGTAAATAGAACCATCTCTCCAGTTTACGTTGTTGATTGGGCTCCCCTAGGAGACCCAGTCAACCTAGATACACCGATAAGGGAAATTTTAACCCAAAGTTTCACGGATGAATTTGGGGTAATTACGTATTATAATGACTTTGAGAGATTGTTTAGGTTGAATTCTCCTGTATATAGAGAATTGTGTTTGGAATTCTATTCTACCGTCAGGATGAATATACACCCTGAAAATATCGAAGATACTAGATTTCTACAATTTCGACTGGGTGGGGTAGATAGAGTAATGTCCCTAGGCGACATGACTTTGGCTTTAGGGATTTACGACGGTAATGAGATAAATGCTCCAGGTTTTTGGGAATATATTTTTACAGGAGCTAGGTATACAGGAGATTATGATTCTTTGAGTGTCTGGCGTTCTTTTTCCCAAAAGAATACATATGTAGCAGGCCAAGAATCATACCTTAAGATCACTGATGTTCGCTATCGAATAATTCATAAATTTATAGCGAACACAATTAACCAAAGGGCATTCCTTAATACAGATAAGATTAATTATGTTGACCTTTGGTATTTAGATGCAATCAGAGATAGGGATACATTTATTAGTATACCCTATGGAGTGGCCTACTTTTTGGCCCATATAGGTAAGGGTGCTCGAGGATCCAGTGACATGTCGGGGGGTCACTATGTCACGTGTTTGGCAGCCTGGTTCGGTCTCAACCCGAACTAATTAGATCCTCCAATCCAGCCGATAGATCAACGGGTTCGTACTTTAGGATTGGAGGTGTATAAGACAGCTAAGGCTATACGTGTGAGGGGTGGGGTACGTAGTTTAAGGCAACAGGAAGTTGCTGCTCACGCACCTATGGAGGAGGATGATGAACCCGCGAGGGAAGCTAGGAGGAGACGCAGAGAGACAGATCAGGCTAGCTCATCTCATACAGGTACTTCTGATTTCGATATGCTCCAAAAAAATTTTAACGCATTGAGTTTAGATGTACGTAACTCATATCAAAACTGGGGAGTGAGATCAGAAGACCAGTATACTGCTTTGTCTCGAAAATTGGGGGATATTAGGCATACCCAACTAGATCAGTATAATATTCTGTCTAACATCCGATACGATCAGAGGGGTCAGGGAGCACAATTAGAGTGGGCGCATCATCAGGTATATTTATACGCGTCTAACCCGCAGAATTACGCACCCTCAGCCTATCCTTCATACCCCCAATGGCAGACACCCAATGACCCTCTACCTCCACCATATGACCATAACGCCGCCATAGCCGCGAGTCAGGATGCATATAGGCGTTTCTACGAGGAACAACGCCTAAACGAACAATGGCAGCGACAGCAACAGGAAGAGGGCGAACAGGGAGGCCCATTTTGGAATCCATTTAACTAGTTCTATTCATTAAAACATTTTTATTTTTATGGTTTGTAATAACATAATAGTATGGTATGTATTGATACTTTTAATGTTTCTTATGTTTTATTATATATTAGCAAGAAATTAGTGTGGGGTAAAATTGTTTTGTACGATTGAAGTACAACCCCATGTTTTGTATGTTTTTAACATGGTTTTGACAGGTACAGAAGAAAATGCAATTAGACGAAACGAAACATCGAATTACATTGTGATACAAACGTTGGATATAATCATAGGTAAAACAATTTGAAAATCCAAATCGGTTAACAAAGGAAGTTCCAAATACTTCACACTTTTTGTCCTCTCAAATTTATACATTATTATCTGATTTTATGTAATGAGGGCATTACATAATCTTAAGTGTGGGGTGGGAATATATAAATTCTCGAGAACTTATAATTTGGTGATTTTTATCAAAGTTTATAAAATTTTTAAACAAATTTATCAAATAAATTTTTAAGGTAATTACGAGCGATTAAAGCATAGGTGTCAAAAACCGAAATTATCGTCTCAATACATTAAAAACGCATAAGTTTATTTGTTTAAAACCTATAAAAGAAAACCAAGTATAACAAGAATTTATAAAACCTTATGTTGAGAACCATATATCACATGTTTCTATGAAGTTATTGCAGATATCATTGCTTTGGAACGTATAAACCTGAACACTCCATTATTACGAGTAATAGAGGATGAATCAAGTCCATCCCGTAAGGAAGTAAAGTCTTCCAAATTGACACACTTGCTAACTTATGTTAGAAGATGTAGTCCAGAACAGCTGTAGGTTGACGAAAAATCTTGAAAAGTCATCCCTAAGATCGGCTGGAAATCCACCTAACCTCAGCATCAAACAGGGTTTTTGGTGGTCAGACTTATCCTAACCATGAGAAGGATATGTTTCGTACAATGGGGGGCACAATGCAAATTAGCTTTTAAGACTAATGAATCTAATCCCCAGATGGATGATCTCCGTAAAGATCAACTGCATCTATATTTTGACCGCGGTCAACATACATATGCCATAACAAATTGAGGTGTGCAAACTCATGGTTCACCGATGATATTTGGACACGATATAATTTTGTTCTAAAACTTATGCTATTTTATGAATTATATTGTGTAAAACTATTTTTTGGACATTCGGCTTCAAGTTCCATGATACTACAATCATGGGGGCGAATAGCTTGCTAATCGCCGACTGAGACTTCGGTTTTCAGTTATCCTCAACCGGAATTTGAGGTTAAAACCGGAAAACATGTCTAGTGTAAAAGCTAGCATGACATTTTATAAAATCATAAAACGTTTTCACAAGGTCCAATTTTCCCTAAGGATCCAAATTTTTAAACCCTAATCACGAGTTTCATGTTTGTTTCTGTTGTCAGAATTTCGTTTCATGTGGTGTGCGTGTGATTCAATAAAAATTGTGTAGTGTTTCAAACTATTCCATATAGCGTGTGTTTCATTTCGTGTAGTGTGTGTTGTGTGATCTAAAAATATGTAATGTTCCGATTCTGTTAAAAGATGTAATTGCTTGAGGACAAGCAACATTCCAGTGTGAGGTATTTTGATATTGCTCTAAACATACATATTATTCGACGCAATATCAGTTATATTTCATCAGCTTTTATCATTTACAAAGACATTCAATGTATAATATTCAAGAAAAATGACAAAAGCGGACAAGAGCTTGCTGTTTGAAGAAACGACGATAAAACGAGGGGTTTTAACCAAATTTATATCAAGAAACGTTTATCCGAATAAAAGTACAAGATGATCGAAGAAAAAGAGTTCAAATAGAAAGTCCCAAGTCAATATATATCGATACGAGGTCAACAAAGAACAAACGAGAAAATAAAAATAAAGAAACTGCTGTTAACTCATACGCGAATCGTGTAGGCCTACACGAAACGCGTAGTAGTTTGTTCTTACGCGAATCGTGTAGGCATACACGAAACGCGTAATGTTAGGCCAGACAAGTTTCCAGAACGCAAGAATGGGGCGGCTGCTTTTTGGTTTTAAAAACAATTCTTTTTAGCTCAATGTAATACAGCAAGGATTCAATAGTTCACCTACTACTAAATGATACATGTTAAATACGGAGTAGTGTGCAGAGACACATATGAAAACATATTATTACTATACACATACTATTGTCATTATTATTATCTGTATTATTTTCATTTCAGTTTCAAAGTTCAAATATTAGGATTAGTTTCAAATAGTAAAGGTGTACTGTTCGTGATTAAGGGTGTTATTATTGTAATTTTCTACCATTTGAAGTTAATGAAAGTGAAGAATTTTTAGTAAGTTTACTCTGTTAAAATTATCGTTGTTATTATGTTTGCATATCTATATTTTTATGTTTACCTTAGTGTAATGAATAGCTAAATTACCTTAGTGTTTGCTTAGATGTAGAGCCCCTAGTGAAATGGATTGTTATCATTTGTAAAAGTTAAAATGTAACTTTAGTATTTTTAATATTGAGCCTAGTTAAAAGAACCATTATTGTGTAATTAGGTATTTAACCCTTGCCACTTAATTTATTAAATTTAAATAACGAAAGTTGTTTTTATTTACATAAATTAAGCTTCAACATTAAAATGATCTAGACGAATTTATGGATATGTTATTAACACCAATTTAGAAATAAACTTCGGTGGTATGGGTAATATCAATAATTATATGATAGTGAAATTATAAAAAGGGAAACCATTATGATTTGGGTATTGGCGAAAGTCAAAACTAGGCTAGGTCTCAATTTAAATACCTAGGGAATAGTAGCTATCTAAAAAAAAAAGAATCCGATGAAAATTAGATTTTATTTAGTTAGTCGTAACCTTATATTTATTCGAAAGAAAAATATAAAGTTTATTACTAAAACATTTTAATAGGGCTTAAAACTCAAAACAATCCATGGACCTAGGGGTGACACATTTAAGTAAACACTCCCATTTATCCCATTATTATTTCTTGTAAACTTATTATTATCATTATTTACGAATTATTAGTATAAAATATAAAAAAAATACATAAAAATACTCGAATCTGTATCAGTTAGTTTTGTCACATCGTATTACACATACGCGAATCGCGTATGTATACGCGAAACGCGTAAGCCTTAAACCCGGCTACAGTACCAGTAGGGTTAAAATTAGGGTTTTAATTATTTAATTAGTTTAAAATTAGGGTTTTAGCCTTTTTACTATTATATTTAGGTTATTACTATATAATTTATATTAGTTCTTATAAAATACTTTAATACATGTTAAATCCTAATAATTAGTGTTAATTATAATACTTTACAATTAGAAATTAGTTTACAATTAGTTAATCATTTTAATTCCTTTTAATTTGTATTAATCTTTTTAAACATGTCATTTAGTTAATTTAAATAAGTTTATATTATAATTGCTCAAAACAAAATTTTAAACATATAGTTTTATTAAAAGTTACTATTTTACTAATTACCATTTAGTAATATAATTAATACATCATAATTAGTATAATTTCATTTAGTTCCTTTTTAAGTTAATTATTGTAATCTTGTAATTTTATTTAGTAAATTAGTTTAAGTTATTTTCTTTTACTGTTATTTTATAAATTCCTAATCCAAAACCCCCTTTAATTAAGTTTGACATCAAAGACTATTAAAAACCATTAAACACTCCATCTCCCTGTGGAACGAATCGGATTTACCGACAAACTAAACTACATGGATAGGACTAGTTGCCTATATATGTGTGAAATCAACCTGAATTCAATAAAATACCACATATACAATAAATCAATTCGTGTAACAAAACAACTCAAATCCGTTCATAAATAAAGGTTACGTTTCGCAACATCAATGATGCTGTTGGTGTAGTAAGTATAGCTTGTAATTCACGCACCATTCTCGTCAGGGTTTCTATCCTACCCTCTATCATTTCTATCCACCCACTCTTCTGATTCGATAGATCTTGATTATCAATTTGAAGTTCCCTAACTTCTTCTAATATTCCCCTTCGATTGGTATTCGGAAGTAGAGGTTGAATATTTTCTGAGATTGCAGTAACGCGACCTTCGAGGTGGAAAACTTTAGCAAGAAGGGTGAATACAGTATTGCGCTTAGGTTCACTGGTGAGTACATCGTTTTCTCTGATGTTAGGAGGTAAGTTAGGTTTGCGGTAGGGCTCACCTTCTTCATTTCTCCATTGAGTGAGTAAGTCTCGGACCCACCCCCATCTCCTCTAGAAAGAAAAATAACTAAATGGTTGAGGCACTTCTGGTTCATTTACTTCGGAGTCCGCTTCAATATACATCTCGAAATCGCTTCCAGAACTAATGGAATCCAAGCTGGGTGTAGGATCCATCTCTCACGATCAGTTAAAGGGTTTTGATATGAAATGATTTACGAATATCGAATGATATTCTAATTATATATAGAATATCTATACATACTTCCAAATATCCCGTGAATTAAGGAGAAAATTAAGGAAACGTGTCAGATAAAGTCTATAGTGACAGATATGCTAAGATATGGATTAGTAGATATGCTAAGATATGAATTTTGTCTATACACTATTCATGCAATCAATGCAGTAAGATGTGTCTAGACTAAGAATGATAAGCAGGTAATTTCCGACTAGGTATGATAAGCAAAACTTTTTGACATGCAGACCAAGTTCAAGTCCAGACTCATTAATATAACCTAACAACTACTAGGTCGAAGTCCAGACTCACTAATGCATCCTAACGACTTATCAGTTAGACATACTAATGCAGACCCGGTTCGCTAAGAGCACCGCTCTGATACCAACTTTAACGTCCCGTCCTAATCCATCCGGACGAAGTCCGTTTCGATTATAAACGATTCACAATAGTTGGTTACATCGCGAGGTACTTGACCTCTGTATGATACATTTTACAAACATTGCATTCGTTTTTAAAAGACAAACTTTCATTTCATTGAAAGTTGACGACATGCATACCATTTCATAATACATTCAACTATAATTGACTTAATAATAATCTTGATGAAATCAACGACTCGAATGCAACGTCTTTTGAAATATGTCATTAATGACTCCAAGTAATATCTCTAATTGAGCAAATGCACAGCGGAAGATTTCTTTCAAACCTGAGAATAAACATGCTTAAAAGTGTCAACCAAAAGGTTGGTGAGTTCATTAGTTTATCATAAACAATCATTTCATAATTTTAATAGACCACAAGATTTTATATTTCCAATTCTCATAAATAAACGTCCCATGCATAGAGACAAAATCATTCATATGGATTGAACACCTGGTAACCGACATTCACAATATGCATATAAGAATATCCCCATCATTCCGGGATCCTCCTTCGGACATGATATAAATTTTGAAGTACTAAAGCATCCGGTACTTTGGATGGGGCTTGTTGGGCCCAATAGATCTATCTTTAGGGTTCGCGTCAATTAGGGTGTCTGTTCCCTAATTCTTAGATTACCAGACTAAGAGGGGCATATTCGATTTTGATCATTCAACCATATAATGTAGTTTCAATTACTTGTGTCTATTTCGTAAAACAGTTATAAAAGTTGCGCGTGTATTCTCAGCCCAAAAATATAAAGGGTAAAAAGGCAAATGAAACTCACCTAATGTATTTTGTAGTAAAAATACATATGACTATATTGAACTATGCAGGGTTGGCCTCGGATTCACGAACCTATATCATTCGTATATATACATCAAAATATATACTTGTAATTGAACAAGTTCATATCTTATAACCTTATGTATTATATATATATATATATATATATATATATATATATATATATATATATATATATATATATATATATATATATATATTTGAAAATGATTATTATTTATATAGTTATATTAATATGTCAATATCTGAAAAATACCTAATTTGTTGTATATAAGTTTTTATACAAATATAGTTATTATGTTTTGTATATATATAGTTATATAGAATAGAATCTTAATATAATAGTAGTATATATAACAAGTATGTTTTATGTAAAATATTTATTTGTTTAAAACTGATAGTTTTGATTTTAATGACTTATTAATAATGATATTAATAACTTTATGATAATATTAATAATAATAATGATATTGTCAATATGATACTTTTTTATAATAATAGTAATAATAAATATACTAGTAGTTACGAAAGTAATGCCAATACTAATATTAATGAAAATGACAATAACGTCAGTAATGATTCTTATTACTATTACTTTTGTTGATAATAACAATAATAATACTAACAATTTATAAAATGATACCAATAATAATATTTAAAATGATAATTTGTATTATGTTTATAATAATGATAATAATAATAATAATGATTATAATTTATAATAATAATAATACCTATGTAATATTAGTAATATTAATAACAATAACACTAAGTACTAATAAATGTTAATAATAATAACAATTTCTAACAATAATAGTTAACACTAGCAATAATAATAATAATAATAATAATAATAATAATAATAATAATAATAATAATAATAATAATAATAATAATAATAATAATAATAAAAATAATAATAATAATAATAATAATAATAATAATAATAATAATAATAATAATAATACCTTAAAGGAATTGGCCTAAAAAGAAAGTAGCAGCCCATGCCCGGGCTCGAACCCCTGACCACTCGTAACCCCGCTAACATTCTTTGCCATGGATCTGTCACATGTTTATCTGTTTTTATCCGTACCCATTTATTTATAACTCTTATTCTGTTTATATCTTGGTTCTTCTTCTTCCTAAACACCCAGTCAACTAAACTATCCCTTTACAATCCAACTAACGAATTTTGAGTTTAATTTAAGATTTGTATCTTAATTATAAACGACTTGAAGTGGATACATTTGTAATATATATATATATATATATATATATATATATATATATATATATATATATATATATATATATATATATATATATATATATATATATATATATATATATATATATATATATATATATATATATATATATATATATATATATGAAGAAACTGCCGTCGCTGTTTAAGAACACAAAAAAAAATATTGATAATAAAATTAAGAATGTTTTAGGCGAAAATTATAACATGAATTTAATAGTAAATCGTTTATGTAATCTTCAGGAATCGGCAATTTAACTTGAATTAAAACTTTTAGCTTGAATTCGTTCTTTGAACACTTGTTTGACTTTTTTAAACTGAACCTTTGACTCGCAAATTCTAAGTTAATAGGAAAAATTGGAGCATGAAAACATACAGGTAGTTTTAGTAAAGAAAAACCATCAAGATTACATTATTACAATTTGAAGAATTGTTTGAAATTGATTTATGGCAAAAAGTGAGAAAAACAGAGGTAGTAGTTGTGGTTCTGGGTTTTTCTTGGTTTCCCTCTTTTACGAATTTGGAGTATGGGTGTACCTAATGTGATTAAATACAGTTAATTAATCATAATATATTCATATTGTTACTGGAAGTCGACATTTAACCACTTGGGACATGAACTGTTCGATAAAAAAAAAATATAAAAACAGATTAATCACGAGGTGTATCTGATTTTGGAGTCTTGTGATTATCTTAGAATCAAATTGTACTGATTCAGACAAAAAACAGAAATTACCTGTTGTTTGAGAATGATAGAAAGCTGTTTGTTTACCTAATCAATATTTATATTTATATAAACTGTATCTTATATATTCATTTATCTATATTTGCTGTAATACGCATATGTATATGTATCTTTCTATATCTGATTATATTTCAGTATTTATATACCTGGATTTATATATTTATTTGTATTCCTCTTATACTTATGTGTTTATATTTATATATTATAGTAAATCTTTTAATACATAGGATAATAATAATACTCTTAATATTTTACCTAATGATAATACAAGTATAATATTATTATTACTAGTCATAGATATGATATTAACAATATTCTAAATGATAATAATAATTAATTTGTGTTATTTTCTAGTAACTATAATAATGGTAATAATACTAATTTATAATTTCAATAATATTGATAATACTTATATTAATAATAATAATGAATGTAATAATAATATTATAACTATAATTCAAATTTGTATTTACATTTAATTGATTATGTAATAATTATATTATATACATTTCATGTGTTTTACAATATAATAGTTGTAAATAGAAATCATATATATATTTTCTTATATAAATATATATCATATATGTATATATTTCTCTTTGTAGAACTTAACTATTTTATTTATTATTTTTACATTTTAATTCGAATGATTCATTTATATTCTATTATTACCAATACCCTCATTTATATTTATTTAATTATATATAAATTTATATATATTTACAACACTTGTTCATGAATCGTCGAGCACGGTTAAAGGGTAATTGAATATATAAAACAGTTCAAACTTTTTGAGACTCAACCTTACAGACTTTGCTTATCGTGTCGGAAACATATAAAGATTAAGTTTAAATTTGATCGGAAATTTCCGGGTCATCACAAAAATGCCCCTTTTATTAAGTCTAGTAATCTAAGAATTAGGGAACAGACACCCTAATTGACGTGAATCCTAAAGATAGATCTATTGGGCCTAACAAACCCCATCCAAAGTACCGGATGCTTTAGTACTTCGAAATTTATATCAAATCCGAAGGGTGTCCCGGAATGATGGGGATATTCTTATATATGCATCTTGTAAATGTCGCTTACCAGGTGTTCACCATATGAATGATTTTTATCTCTATGTATGGGATGTATATTAAAATATGAAATCTTGTGGTCTATTGTTACGATTTGATATATATATATGTTAAACCTATAACTCACTAATATTTTTGTTGACGTTTAAAGCATGTTTATTCTCAGGTGAATATTAAGAGCTTCCGCTGTTGCATACTAAAATAAGGACAAGATTTGGAGTCCATGTTTGTATGATATTGTGTAAAAACTGCATTCAAGAAACATATGTCGATGTAATATATTTCTATTGTAAACCATTATGTAATGGTCGTATGTAAACAGTATATTTTAGATTATCATTATTTGATAATCTACGTAATGTTTTTAAAACCTTTATTGATAAAATAAAGGTTATGGTTGTTTTAAAAATGAATGCAGTCTTTGAAAAACGTCTCATATAGAGGTCAAAACCTCGCAACGAAATCAATTAATATGGAACGTTTATAATCAATATGAACGGGACATTTCATATATGATACATTTTACAAACATTGCATTCGTTTTTAAAAGACAAACTTTCTTTACATCTAAAGTTGACGGCATGCATACCATTTCATAATACATCCAACTATAATTGACTTAATAATAATCTTGATGAACTCAATGACTCGAATGCAACGTCTTTCGAAATATGCCATGAATGACTCTAAGTAATATCTTTAAAATGAGCTAATGCACAGAGGAAGATTTCTTTAATATCTGAGAATAAATATGCTTTAAAGTGTCAACCGAAAGGTTGGTGAGTTTATTAGTTTATCATAATCCATCAATTCCATAATTTTAATAGACCTCAAGATTTCATTTTTCATAAACAACCTTACACTCGCAAGTGTATAAAAATCATTTGTATGATGAATACCTGGTAACCGACATTAACATAATGCATATAGAATATCCCCCGCATACTCGCAAGTATGCCATAAATATTGGCAATCGCAATCACCATTTAAATCGAAGTACTAAAGCATTCCAAATTCCAGAATGGGGTTTGTTAGGCCCATAGATCTATCTTTAGGATTCGCGTCAATTAGGGGCCATTTCCCTAATTCTTAGGTTACCAGACTTGAAGGGGCAATATTCGTTATAGTAATCCAACCATAGAATGTAGTTTTAAGTACTTGTGTCTATTTCGTCAAACATTTATAAGAGCAGCGCATGTATTCTCAGTCCCAAAAATATATATTGCAAAAGCATTTAAAAAGGGAGCAAATGAAACTCACAATACTGTATTTTGTAGTAAAAATACATATGACGTCATTGAACAAGTGCAAGGTTGGCCTTGGATTCACGAACCTATTTTAATTATATATATTTATATGTTTGATCAATATCTATCTAACAATTTAGGTCAAGTCGTAGTGTATCACAATCCTAATGCTCGAGACTAAATATGCAAAAGTCAACAAAAGTCATATTGACCAAAATGTCTTCCAAAATTTATACATGATTATTATATAGTTTAAATATAGTCATTTTATATATTTAAATATTTTTAACAGATTTTATTAAAGTAAATAATATAGTTCTTTTATTAATAAATAAAATTTTATATTAAAATTTATATAATAAAAATATACTTTTATATATCTTAAGTAATAAAATTTATAAAGTTCATTTACTATCATAAAAATAATATGATAGGTATTATTAATGTAATTATATTATACGTAGTAAAATATCTTTGTATCACATATTTATTTGATAAAATAATATTGATAATAATAATAATAATAAATAAAAGTTGTATTATTTTGTAATAATTATTATTATTCTACTAATAAAAATAACAATAATTATATTTTCTAAAAATGATAAAATGATAATTTTTATTAATAATAGTACTAAAATGATAATAATAATGATGTTTCATATTAACAATGATATTTTTATTAAAAATAATAATTTTAGTAAAAATGATAGTTTTAATATTAATAATACTTTTAATAATAATAATAATAGTAAAATAATGAAAACGATATTTTTCCTTTAAATCAATATCTTAAAATATCTTAATTTCATCATGATACTCATACTCATTATTTCCTAATCGCTTCGTTTAATAGCTTTTAGTCGTCTTTTATATCGCGTTCATATTAATAATAATAATAGTAATCATAATAATTAGATGTTACTAATATTAGTTTTAATTATAATAATACTAATAATAATAATAATATTAATGATAATACTAATAACTATTTGAATGATAATAATAAAAATAATAATAATAATAATAATAATAATAATCTTAACGATAATAACGATAATAATAATAATAAAAATAACAATAATATCTTTTATTAATAACGACAATGATGATGATAATAATAATAATAATAATAATAATAATAATAATAATAATAATAATAATAATAATAATAATAATAATAATAATAATAATAATAATAATAATAATAATAATAATTAGATTATAACGACGATAATAATAATAATCATTTTTACAAAAATTCAATTGACTATAACTTCTAAACCGTTCATCGAAACCATTCGATATCTAAATGAAAAGTTCTCAATTTTTCGCTAGCTTTCCAACGACATGCATATCATATACCTTATCTTAATAGCATATGTATTTAATTCAAGATTCGACATAACCTATCTAACAACAATAACGAACGTATAAGCATGCATAATCCTATATACTCGAGCACTAGTCAGGGATACACTAATAATATATAAAAGTTAAGTTATGAGGGCTCACGTATCAATATTGAGATTCAATATTGCAGGAAAAGTACTAGACGCAACGGGGATGATAAACACTAGTTTGACTCACGAGCAATACTCCCGAACCATACCCATAACCTCCATAGCTATAACCCATAATTTCCTTAGCTCTATCCCGCTCGAAAAACAATTTCGAAATCACTCGGACAGCACTCCGTCGTAATATTTTATGTATACTAATAATATCTTAAAATAATACGGAGTAAATATATATATATGTAAATCGATTGAGAGAGTTTAGAGAAAAAATATTTTCAAGTTTCTTTGAAATAATGAAACCTATTGAATTCTATTTATAAAAGAATTTTAGATTATTAAAGTGAATTATTAAAGTATAATTATTAAAGTAAATTATTAAAGTATGAATTATTAAAGTGAATTATTAAAGTATGAATTATTAAAGTGAATTAGTAAAGTATGAATTATTAAAGTGAATTATTAAAGTTAAAGTAAAGTAAAAATAAAGTAAATGTAAAGTTTAAGTATAGTAAAAGTATAAAACTATATACGTATAATACGCGTATAAATATATATAATATTAATTTAAATCGTTATATATATTTAATAAAATAAAATATAAATATTGTTATCTTTATCATACTGGTTAAGTAATGAGTTGTCAAAAGTGGTTCTAGATATTTATAAAAGTTATATACGTTTTAATAATAAAGTTCTTTTTAAACTGAAAACGTTTTTGTACGTTTGAAACTAAATCAAAAAAATACGATAATTTTGTTTTCCAAAACTAAATATATTTAAGAATAATTTTGTTTAAAGGTTAAAATAATGGAAATCGTTATATCATAAAACATTTTAGAAAAGTAGAATCATATATATTCATAATAGGTTTCAAGTTTTTAAATTACAGTCTGTTGGTGAAGCATGGGATAAAGTCCAAAGGTTAAATAAACGTATGAAATCATCTTAATGAAAAATGTCGAGTTACTTAACTTGTCGATATCCAACATCTAAGTTATTTACACTCCACGTTCTTACTTATAAATCACTTTACCATTTTCCGAATGTTGTCAAAAAGAATAGATTTCTTAAGTCACAGTGGACCCGTAATCATATCACAATGTATCTGATAAATCAATCATTTGATATTATCTTCTAATTCCATCGATAAACATATTGAAACAAATACGTTCGTGTAAAGTATTATACGTTTAATAATTTATTAATATTCTCAAGTTATAATATATATATATATATATATATATACACACATATATATACATATCTATTTATATATAATGGTTCGTGAATTGTCGGAATTTGGTCGAGGTTATAATGAATGTATGAACACAGTTTAAAAGTCATGAGATTTAACTTAACAAAATTTTCTTATCGTGTCGGAATAAAATAAAGATAAAGTTTAAATTTGGTTGGAAATTTCTGGGTTGTCACATCCTTGACGGTTTTTCTAGCTACTTTCAAATTCCCCTCGATCCAGAGGACTAAGAAAAAACAACATTCACTTGTCCTTACGGAACATTAGCTTACCGACGCATGTCCTTTGGGTTATGCAATGCATGTGCTACATTTCAGACGTGTATAGTAGCTATATTCCATGACATAATCGAACCTTGTATGGAAGTCTTCATGGATGACTTCTCTCTCTTTGGTAGTACCTTTGAGTCGTGCCTTTCTAACCTTGACAAGATGCTCACCCGGTGTGAAGATTCGAACTTAGTTCTGAACAGGGAAAAATGTCACTTCATGGTAAAAGAAGGAATATTTTTAAGACATAAGATATCAAAGTCAGAAATAGAAGTCGACAAGGCTAAAATTGAAATCATAACCAAGCTTCCAAAACCTACCACAGTAAAAGATGTGAGGAGTTTCCTTGGACACGCCGGATTCTACCGACATTTTATCAAAGATTTTTCAAAGGTTACAAGACCTATTACTCATCTCCTCGGAAAGGAAGTCCCGTCTGTCTTCAATGAAGAATGTATTCAAGAGTTTAACTATCTGAAGGAATAGCTCACACATGCACCCATCATGATAGCTCCTGATTAGAGTTTACCTTTCGAAATTATGTCTGACACTAGTGATTTCGCAGTCGGAGCTATATTAGGACAACAGAGGGATAAGCATTTTCATCTAATCTATTACGCCAGCTAAACCTTAACCGGAGCTCAATAGATTTACACCACTACGGAAAAGGAACTGCTAGCAGTAGTTTTCGCCTTCGACAAATTCCGTTCCTACCTCATCTTGTCCAAAATTACAGTTTACACAGATCATTCAGCCCTGAAATATCTGTTTACTAAGCAAGATGGTAAACCGAGACTCCTACGATGGATCTTACTCCTTCAAGAATTGATATCGAGATTAAAGACAAGAAAGGATCAGAGAACGTCGCAGCAGATCATCTTAGTCGCTTGAAAAATCCAGCGATGGAACAACTTGTTGAACAAGATATTATAGACAAATTTCCAGAGGAACGGCTTATGAGCTTAGGACAAGCTAACATAATAGGATCACAATTCACTAATACCCCTTTGTACGCTAACATAGCTAACTATCTAGTTGTCGGAGTAGTGCAAAAAGGAATGATCATGTCCCGAAGGAGGAAGTTCATAATGGATGCTAAGTTTTACTACTAGGAAGATCCGTACCTGTTCAGAATTTGCCCTGATCAGGTGGTAATCAGGAGATGCGTAGATGAGAAATAAGCAACAGGAATTCTTCACCAATATCCCCACGGACTAACTGGAGGTCATCATGGAGCAAACTTAACCGCAAGAAAAGTCTACGATTCAGGATTTTAATGGCATACTATATTCTGAGATGCTCAAGAGCTTATAAAGCGTTATGACACGTTCCAAAGACAAGGGATTATCTATGAAAAGAATGAGATGCCTCAGACTAATATTCAAACTTTCAAAATCTTCGATATATAGGGATTAGACTTCATGGGGCCGTTCGCTAAGTCTAATGGGAAAGAATACGTCCTCGTAGCAGTAGATTACGTCTCCAGATGGGCCGAAGCTCAAGCATTTCTAACCAATGATGCTAAGGTTATCACCAATTTCCTGAAAGACTCTTCTACCTATTCGGAGCTCCCCGCACTATAATAAGTGATAGAGGCACACATTTCCGTAATACTCAATTAATGAAAGTGATGCAACAATATAGAGTTACCCACAAGATGTCCACAGCCTATCATCCGTAGACCAACGAGCAGGCAGAAGTCACTAACAGAGCACTTAAAAGAATTCTAGAATGTACTGTCAGCCATCATGGGAATAAATGGGCCAAGAAACTAGATGATGCTCTGTGGGCATTCCGGACTGCTTACAAGAATCCTCTAGGAACTACACCCTACCGCATGATCAATGTAAAAGCATGTCACCTTTCGCTAGAGATCGAATACAAAGCTCTCTGTGCACTGAAAACCTGTAACCTCGATCCTTCAGTAACCTCTAGGCATCAAAAGATGCAGATGAATGAACTCGCTGAATTAAGAGATCAAGCATACGAGATGTTATATATCTACAAGGAACGAACAAAGATGTCACACGATGCAAAGCTTATACCAACAAAGTTAGCTCCTAGAGATAAAGTTTTACTCTTCAATTCTCGATTCAAGAAGTTCATTGGTATATTCAGATCACGATGGAGTGGACCATTCATGTGACAACCCGTAAATTTCTGGTAAAATTTAAACAAAAATCTTTATATGATTTCATTTAACCTCGACTAATTCCGACGATTCACGAACAATTATTTGTAAATAATTACGCATTAATTTGATATATGAATATTATTATTATTAATATCCTTTTTAAACAAGATATCAGTAATTAATATCTTTATTATCAGTATTGTTATTATGAATTAAAAAAAATAATAAAAAAAATGTTGACAAATATTCTTGGAAAAGTAGTAAATCAATTTTTTTATTTTAAAAAAATATTAAAAAATCCTTAAAATAAATGATTTTTTTTTAAAAAAAATTAAATAAATAAATAAATTATTTTTAATTAAAAATTATAATGGAAAACTACTTTTATTATTTTATTTTGTGCATTATCCCATGACCTAACATTTAATACTTTTGAATTTTAAAATTCCATTAAAAATTAAAATATTTCTTTTTCTTTTAATTATTTTATTCTTTTTACCTAATTTTTTCAAATATAAATACCCCTCATTTCTCATTCAAACTCACACTAAAATTTCTCTCATTCTCTCTTTGAAGAATTACTACTAGTAAGTATTCTTTTATTACTTTTTACTTTTTACTATTTACTTCGGCTTATTATTTTTTTACCGAAACATGTAAATAATGTTATAAATTATATGCAATTAAAATTAAAATAAATAACATGTTATAATTAGTAAAACAATAGCGTGAAGGTTATAAATAACATGTTATAAATAACATGTTAAAATAAAGTATTTTTATGAATTAATATATAGGAATTATAATTAAAATTGAATTAATGAATATATATGTATATACGCACCTAACGTGAAGGTTATAATTAACGATAGCGTACAAAGACTACAAACATCACCGCTACTTGTGGCCTAGGGTGATCCTTGTAACCATTATGGGACGCTTATGGATCTCGAATGCCAAGACTTAGATTCTGGTCAAGAGATCCTGGGCCGCTCGGTAACAATAGATCATTCGAGTGACTTGCATGTTAGCGACGAAGTTTGGGCGAGATTGTACAACATCTTTGTTAAGAATTATAACCCGAACATTCTTAAACTAGAAGCTTACTATAAGTGGAAGCTTTTCATAAATAGTAGGTTTCCAAAAATAGAAACTTTTGAGAAATAGGAACTTTTCTCAAAAACCGTCACTGTCAATATAGTTGCTATATTAATAAACATACTTTATGTCAAGTTAGACATTAACTAATCAAACGTTATACCTCTAGGTTGATATCCAGATCACTTACTTGCTTTACTTTCCTTCTTGCGTGGAATACTTCAACTGCTATTTAATGTGAGTTCATCTGCTCCCTTTTTATATATTTTTGGGCTGAGAATACATGCGCAACTTTTATAACTGTTTTACACGTATCAACTATTAAATTGTGATATGTTAGGCTATGACCAGCAAGTCCCCAACCAACAAGTATAAACGATAACTTGTTACGGGGCAAACTTGAAAGTCTAGTCTAAATATCAGTACCAACTGTTAAACTATGCTATACCCGGCTATGTCCGACTAAGTCCCTACAGTGATATTTTTAATTGCTGCGGCATTCTTAATTATTGGGGATAGGCCTATCAGGAGTAACGTCCCTGATACATTTGACTAAGTATTTGTATTACTTGATAATGAAATTAAACGACAAGGACAGAACAACTTGTCACGGGGCAAACAACGTTTAGTCTAAATATCACGCACTGGCATAACTTTTTGATCCCGCGGGAGATCAACTTGACTGGATCTGAGTGATCTACTTATGAAAACAAATCTTGTGGTCTAACACTATTACTGAAATCATTATTTATGACAAACCTATGAACTCACTCAACCTCGTGTTGACTTTTTAAGCATATTTATTCTCAGGTACTTAAATATTGCTTTCGCTATATATCTAATGCTTTGATGATGATTGCTTGCTATACTTGGAGTCTTCATTATGAAATGTCCCGTTCTTGTTGATTAAAAACGTTCCATATTAATTGATTTCGTTGCGAGGTTTTGACCTCTATATGAGACGTTTTTCAAAGACTGCATTCATTTTAAAACAAACCATAACCTTTATTTCATCAATAAAGGTTTAAAAAGCTTTACGTAGATTATCAAATAATGATAATCTAAAATATCCTGTTTACACACGACCATTACATAATGGTTTACAATACAAATATGTTACAACAAAATAAGTTTCTTGAATGCAGTTTTTACACAATATCATACAAGCATGGACTCCAAATCTCGTCCTTATTTAAGTATGCGACAGCGGAAGCTCTTAATAATCACCTGAGAATAAACATACTTAAAACGTCAACAAAAATGTTAGTGAGTTATAGGTTTAACCTATATATATCAAATCATAATAATAGACCACAAGATTTCATATTTCAATACACATCCCATACATAGAGATAAAAATCATTCATATGGTGAACACCTGGTAACCGACATTAACAAGATGCATATATAAGAATATCCCCATCATTCCGGGACACCCTTCAGATATGATATAAATTTCGAAGTACTAAAGCATCCGGTACTTTGGATGGGGTTTGTTAGGCCCAATAGATCTATCTTTAGGATTCGCATCAATTAGGGTGTCTGTTCCCTAATTCTTAGATTACCAGACTTAATAAAAAGGGGCATATTCGATTTCGATAATTCAACCATAGAATGTAGTTTCACGTACTTGTGTCTATTTTGTAAATCATTTATAAAACCTGCATGTATTCTCATCCCAAAAATATTAGATTTTAAAAGTGGGACTATAACTCACTTTCACAGATTTTTACTTCGTCGGGAAGTAAGACTTGGCCACTGGTTGATTCACGAACCTATAACAATATATACATATATATCAAAGTATGTTCAAAATATATTTACAACACTTTTAATATATTTTGATGTTTTAAGTTTATTAAGTCAGCTGTCCTCGTTAGTAACCTACAACTAGTTGTCCACAGTTAGATGTACAGAAATAAATCGATAACTATTATCTTGAATCAATCCACGACCCAGTGTATACGTATCTCAGTATTGATCACAACTCAAACTATATATATTTTGGAATCAACCTCAACCCTGTATAGCTAACTCCAACATTCACATATAGAGTGTTTATGGTTGTTCCGAAATATATATAGATGTGTCGACATGATAGGTCGAAACATTGTATACGTGTCTATGGTATCTCAAGATTACATAATATACAATACAAGTTGATTAAGTTATGGTTGGAATAGATTTGTTACCAATTTTCACGTAGCTAAAATGAGAAAAATTATCAAATCTTGTTTTACCCATAACTTCTTCATTTTAAATTCGTTTTGAGTGAATCAAATTGCTATGGTTTCATATTGAACTCTATTTTATGAATCTAAAAAGAAAAATTATAGGTTTACAGTCGGAAAAATAAGTTACAAGTCGTTTTTGTAAAGGTAGTCATTTCAGTCGAAAGAACGACGTCTAGATGACCATTTTAGAAAACATACTTCCACTTTGAGTTTAACCATAATTTTTGGATATAGTTTCATGTTCATAATAAAAATGATTTTCTCAGAATAACAACTTTTAAATCAAAGTTTATCATAGTTTTTAATTAACTAACCCAAAACAGCCCGCTGTGTTACTACGACGGCGTAAATCCGGTTTTACGGTGTTTTTCGTGTTTCCAGGTTTTAAATCATTAAGTTAGCATATCATATAGATATAGAACATGTGTTTAGTTGATTTTAAAAGTCAAGTTAGAAGGATTAACTTTTGTTTGCGAACAAGTTTAGAATTAACTAAACTATGTTCTAGTGATTACAAGTTTAAACCTTCGAATAAGATAGCTTTATATATATGAATCGAATGATGTTATGAACATCATTACTACCTTAAGTTCCTTGGATAAATCTACTGGAAAAGAGAAAAATGGATCTATCTTCAACGGATCCTTGGATGGCTCGAAGTTCTTGAAGCAGAATCATGACACGAAAACAAGTTCAAGTAAGATCATCACTTGAAATAAGATTGTTATAGTTATAGAAATTGAACCAAAGTTTGAATATGATTATTACCTTGTATTAGAATGATAACCTACTGTAAGAAACAAAGATTTCTTGAGGTTGGATGATCACCTTACAAGATTGGAAGTGAGCTAGCAAACTTGAAAGCATTCTTGATTTTATGTAACTATAACTTGTAGAATATATGAAGAACACTTAGAACTTGAAGATAGAACTTGAGAGAGATCAATTAGATGAAGAAAATTGAAGAATGAAAGTGTTTGTAGGTGTTTTTGGTCGTTGGTGTATGGATTAGATATAAAGGATATGTAATTTTGTTTTCATGTAAATAAGTCATGAATGATTACTCATATTTTTGTAATTTTATGAGATATTTCATTCTAGTTGCCAAATCATGGTTCCCACATGTGTTAGGTGACTCACATGGGCTGCTAAGAGCTTATCATTGGAGTGTATATACTAATAGTACATACATCTAAAAGCTGTGTATTGTACGAGTACGAATACGGGTGCATACGAGTATAATTGTTGATGAAACTAAACGAGGATGTAATTGTAAGCATTTTTGTTAAGTAGAAGTATTTTGATAAGTGTATTGAAGTCTTTCAAAAGTGTATAAATACATATTAAAACACTACATGTATATACATTTTAACTGAGTCGTTAAGTCATCGTTAGTCGTTACATGTAAGTGTTGTTTTGAAACCTTTAGGTTAACGATCTTGTTAAATGTTGTTAACCCTATGTTTATAATATCAAATGAGATTTTAAATTATTATATTATCATGATATTATCATGTATGAATATCTCTTAATATGATATATATACATTAAATGTCTTTACAACGATAATCGTTACATATATGTCTCATTTAAAAATCATTAAGTTAGTAGTCTTGTTTTTACATATGTAGTTCATTGTTAATATACTTAATGATATGTTTACTTATCATAGTATCATGTTAACTATATATATATATATCCATATATATGTCATCATATAGTTTTTACAAGTTTTAACGTTCGTGAATCACCGGTCAACTTGGGTGGTCAATTGTCTATATGAAACATATTTCAATTAATCAAGTCTTAACAAGTTTGATTGCTTAACATGTTGGAAACATTTAATCATGTAAATATCAATCTCAATTAATATATATAAACATGGAAAAGTTCGGGTCACTACAGTACCTACCCGTTAAATAAATTTCGTCCCGAAATTTTAAGCTGTTGAAAGTGTTGACGAATCTTCTGGAAATAGATGCGGGTATTTCTTTTTCATCTGATCTTCACGCTCCCAGGTGAACTCGGGTCCTCTACGAGCATTCCATCGAACCTTAACAATTGGTATCTTGTTTTGCTTAAGTCTTTTAACCTCACGATCCATTATTTCGACGGGTTCTTCGATGAATTGAAGTTTTTCATTGATTTGGATTTCATCTAACGGAATAGTGAGATCTTCTTTAGCAAAATATTTCTTCAAATTCGAGATGTGGAAAGTGTTATGTACAGCCGCGAGTTGTTGAGGTAACTCAAGTCGGTAAGCTACTGGTCCGACACGATCAATAATCTTGAATGGTCCAATATACCTTGGATTTAATTTCCCTCGTTTACCAAATCGAACAACGCCTTTCCAAGGTGCAACTTTAAGCATGACCATCTCTCCAATTTCAAATTCTATATCTTTTCTTTTAATGTCAGCGTAGCTCTTTTGTCGACTTTGGGCGGTTTTCAACCGTTGTTGAATTTGGATGATCTTCTCGGTAGTTTCTTGTATAATCTCCGGACCCGTAATCTGTCTATCCCCCACTTCACTCCAACAAATCGGAGACCTGCACTTTCTACCATAAAGTGCTTCAAACTGCGCCATCTCAATGCTTGAATGGTAGCTGTTGTTGTAGGAAAATTCTGCTAACGGTAGATGTCGATCCCAACTGTTTCTGAAATCAATAACACATGCTCGTAGCATGTCTTCAAGCGTTTGTATCGTCCTTTCGCTCTTCCCATCAGTTTGTAGATGATAGGCAGTACTCATGTCTAGACGAGTTCCTAATGCTTGCTGTAATGTCTGCCAGAATCTTGAAATAAATCTGCCATCCCTATCAGAGATAATAGAGATTGGTATTCCATTTCTGGAGACGACTTCCTTCAAATACGGTCGTGCTAACTTCTCCATCTTATCATCTGATCTTATTGGTAGGAAGTGTACTGATTTGGTGAGACGATCAACTATTACCCAAATAGTATCAAAACCACTTGCAGTCCTTGGCAATTTAGTGATGAAATCCATGGTAATGTTTTCCCATTTCCATTCCGGGATTTCGGGTTGTTGAAGTAGACCTGATGGTTTCTGATGCTCAGCTTTGACCTTAGAACACGTCAAACATTCTCCTATGTATTTAGCAACATCGGCTTTCATACCCGGTCACCAAAAATGTTTCTTGAGATCCTTGTACATCTTCCCCGTTTCAGGATGTATTGAGTATCTGGTTTTATGAGCTTCTCTAAGTACCATTTCTCTCATATCTCCAAATTTTGGTACCCAAATCCTTTCAGCCCTATACCGGGTTCCGTCTTCCCGAATATTAAGATGCTTCTCCGATCCTTTGGGTATTTCATCCTTTAAATTTCTCTCTTTTAAAACTCCTTGTTGCGCCTCCTTTATTTGAGTAGTAAGGTTATTATGAATCATTATATTCATAGATTTTACTCGAATGGGTTCTCTGTCCTTCCTGCTCAAGGCATCGGCTACCACATTTGCCTTCCCCGGGTGGTAACGAATCTCAAAGTCGTAATCATTCAATAATTCAATCCACCTACGCTGCCTCATATTCAGTTGTTTCTAATTAAATATGTGTTGAAGACTTTTGTGGTCGGTATATATAATACTTTTGACCCCATATAAGTAGTGCCTCCAAGTCTTTAATGCAAAAACAACCGTGCCTAATTCCAAATCATGCGTCGTATAATTTTGTTCGTGAATCTTCAATTGTCTAGACGCATAAGCAATCACCTTCATTCGTTGCATTAATACACAACCGAGACCTTGCTTTGATGCGTCACAATAAATCACAAAATCATCATTCCCTTCAGGCAATGACAATATAGGTGCCGTAGTTAGCTTTTTCTTCAATAACTGAAACGCTTTCTCTTGTTCATCATTCCATTCAAATTTCTTCCCTTTATGCGTTAATGCAGTCAAGGGTTTTGCTATTCTGGAAAAGTCTTGGATGAACCTTCTGTAGTAACCAGCTAGTCCTAAAAACTGGCGTATGTGTTTCGGAGTTTTCGGGGTTTCCCACTTTTCAACAGTTTCTATCTTTGCCGGATCCACCTTAATACCTTCTTTGTTCACTATGTGACCGAGGAATTGAACTTCTTCCAACCAAAATGCACACTTTGAAAACTTAGCGTACAATTCTTCCTTCCTCAATACTTCTAACACCTTTCTCAAATGTTCACCATGTTCTTGGTCATTCTTTGAGTAAATAAGTATGTTATCAATGAAAACAATGACAAACTTGTCAAGGTATGGTCCACACACTCGGTTCATAAGGTCCATGAACACAGCTGGTGCATTAGTTAAACCAAATGGCATGACCATAAACTCGTAATGACCGTAACGTGTTCTGAAAACAGTCTTTGGAATATCATCTTCTTTCACCCGCATTTGATGATACCCGGAACGTACGTCAATCTTTGAATAAACAGACGAGCCTTGTAGTTGATCAAATAAGTCGTCGATTCTCGGTAGTGGGTAGCGGTTCTTGATGGTAAGTTTGTTCAAATCTCGGTAGTCGATACACAACCTGAATGTACCATCTTTCTTCTTGACAAACAAAACAGGAGCTCCCCACGATGATGTGCTTGGTCGAATGAAACCACGCTCTAAAAGTTCTTGTAATTAGCTTTACAGTTCTTTCATCTCGCTGGGTGTGAGTCTGTAAGGAGCACGAGCTATTGGTGCACCTCCTGGTACAAGATCTATTTGAAATTCAACGGATCGATGTGGGGGTAATCCCGGTAATTCTTTCGGAAATACATCGGGAAATGCAATGGGAACATCATTGATGCTATTTTCTTCAGTTTGTACTTTCTCGACGTGTGCTAGAACAGCATAGCAACCTTTTCTTATTAGTTTTTGTGCCTTCAAATTACTAATAAGATGTAGCTTCGTGTTGCCCTTTTCTCCGTACACCATTAAGGGTTTTCCTTTTTCTCGTATAATGCGAATTGCATTTTTGTAACAAACGATCTCTGCTTTCACTTCTTTCAACCAGTCCATACCGATTATCACATCAAAACTCCCTAACTCTACTGGTATCAAATCAATCTTAAATGTTTCGCTAACCAGTTTAATTTCTCGATTCCGACATATGTTATCTGCTGAAATTAATTTACCATTTGCTAATTCGAGTAAAAATTTACTATCCAAAGGCGTCAATGGACAACTTAATTTAGCACAAAAATCTCTACTCATATAGCTTCTATCCGCACCCGAATCAAATAAAACGTAAGCAGATTTATTGTCAATAAGAAACGTACCCGTAACAAGCTCCGGGTCTTCATGTGCCTCTGCCGCATTAATATTGAAAACTCTTCCGCGGCCTTGTCCATTCGTGTTCTCCTGGTTCGGGCAATTTCTAATAATGTGGCCCGGTTTTCCACATTTATAACAAACTACATTGGCATAACTTGCTCCGACACTACTTGCTCCGCCATTACTCGTTCCGACACCATTTGTTCCTTTCGTTCTATTAACCCCTGGTCCATAGACCTCACACTTCACCGCGCTATGACCATTTCTTTTACACTTGTTGCAAAATTTGGTGCAGAACCCCGAGTGATACTTTTCACACCTTTGGCATAGCTGCTTCTGATTGTTGTTGTTGTTGCGGTTATTATTGTTGTTGGGATGATTGTTGTAGTTGTTGTTGTTGTTGTTGTTGTTGTTGTAGTTGCGATTGATGTTGCGATTGTTGGGATAATTGTTGCGATTATTGTTGTAATTGCTGTTGTTGTTGTATTGGTGATTCTTATCACCGTTTTCCTCCCACTTTCTTTTGACTTGCTTCACATTGGCCTCTTCAGCAGTCTGTTCTTTAATTCTTTCTTCAATCTGGTTCACTAGTTTGTGAGCCATTCTACATGCCTGTTGTATGGAGGCGGGCTCGTGTGAACTTATATCTTCTTGGATTCTTTCCGGTAATCCTTTCACAAACACGTCGATCTTCTCTTCCTCATCTTCGAATGCTCCCGGACACAATAGGCACAATTCTGTGAATCGTCTTTCATACGTGGTAATATCAAATCCTTGGGTTCGTAACCCTCTAAGTTCTGTCTTGAGCTTATTGACCTCGGTTCTGGGACGGTACTTCTCGTTCATCAAGTGCTTGAATGCTGACCACGGTAGTGCGTACGCATCGTCTTGTCCCACTTGCTCTAGATAGGTATTCCACCATATTAACGCAGAACCTGTGAAGGTATGCGTAGCGTACATCACTTTGTCCTCTTCAGTACACTTACTTATGGTAAACACCGATTCGACCTTCTCGGTCCACCGTTTCAATCCGATCGGTCCTTCAGTTCCATCAAATTCCAAAGGTTTGCAGGCAGTGAATTCTTTGTAGGTGCATCCTACACGATTTCCTGTACTGCTAGATCCAAGGTTATTGTTGGTATGTAGCGCAGCCTGTACTGCAGCTATGTTTGAAGCTAGAAAAGTACGGAATTGCTCTTCATTCATATTCACGGTGTGTCGAGTAGTCGGTGCCATTTCCTTCAAAATAGTCAAACGGAACAAGTTAATCATACAGAATATTAAGAGTAGTTAATAGTATTTCGTAGCATAATATGAACTCATTTATAAAAGCTTTTTCTTCATATTAGCATTTTATAAGTTTAAATTCGGGTAGTACCTACCCGTTAAGTTCATACTTAGTAGCTAATATACAATTCAACTACTACAATTCTATATGAAAAACTGATTATAATAATATTTCGCGTTCAAACTTTTACACAATATTTTACAAACTTACAATACCGCTTATTTTACATATAGCATGAAATATAACACACAATAAATTTGATACAAGATGGTTGTGAAGATAATTCTAGCTAGTACACAAGTCGTTCAGCAAAGGCAATAAAGACACGTAGTTCATACGTCCAGAAACAAGTCATGCATTCTGGTTTTACTAGGATTACTTCCCATCCTTGGTCTTGTGGAACATAACCATTATGGTCGTTGATAAGACAGTGTGTTGTAACGTCGTCAAAGGGACGAGGGTTATGTAATGTCCAACAGTCCCGTAACAATCTAAAAACCTCATTTCTTACCCCAATTACCGACTCCGTCACTTGTGGGAACGTTTTGTTTAATAGTTGTAGCCCGATGTTCTTGTTCTCACTTTGGTGAGAAGCGAACATTACTAATCCGTAAGCATAACATGCTTCTTTATGTTGCATGTTAGCCGCTTTTTCTAAATCACGAAGTCCAATATTCGGATATATTGAGTCAAAATAATTTCTTAACCCATTGCGTAAAAGAGCATTTGGGTTCCCCGCAATATATGCGTCAAAGTAAACACATCATAACTTATGGATTTCCCAATGTGATATCCCCCATCTTTCAAACGAAAGCCTTTTATAAACCAAGGCATTGTTGGAACGTTCTTCGAATGTCTTACAAACTGATCTCGCCTTAAATAGTTGTGCCGAAGAATTCTGACCGACTCTAGACAAGATTTCATCAATCATGTCTCCGGGTAGGTCTCTTAAAATATTGGGTTGTCTATCCATTTTGTGTTTTTATACTGTAAAATAGACAAGAGTTAGATTCATAAAAAAAAAATACTTATTAATACAACCAATTTTTACATATATCATAAAGCATAAGCACACTATATTACATATATTACACCCTACGAATACAACTATCTTATTCCGACTCGCTTGTTTCTTCTTCTTCGGTTTTGGTTCGTTTTGCCAAGTTTCTAGGGATATATGATGTTCCCCTAATATGAGCCGTCGTTTTCCACATTGGTTTAGAAAAACCTGGTGGTTTAGAGGTTCCCGGGTCATTGTTACAACTTAAGGACTTCGGGGGTTGACGATACATATAAAGTTCATCGGGGTTGGAATTAGATTTCTCTATTTTTATGCCCTTTCCCTTATTATTTTCTTTTGCCTTTTTAAATTCAGTTGGGGTAATTTCTATAACATCATCAGAATTCTCGTCGGAATCCGATTCATCGGAGAATTGGTAATCCTCCCAATATTTTGCTTCCTTGGCGGAAACACCATTGACCATAATTAACCTTGGTCGGTTGGTTGAAGATTTTCTTTTACTTAACCGTTTTATTATTTCCCCCACCGGTTCTATTTCTTCATCCGGTTCCGATTCTTCTTCCGGTTCTGATTCTTCTTCCGGTTCCGACTCTTCTTCCGGTTCCTCTTCGGGAACTTGTGAATCATTCCAATTTACATTTGACTCTTCATTATTATTAGGTGAGTCAATGGGACTTGTTCTAGAGGTAGACATCTATCACATAATATCAAACGCGTTAAGAGATTAATATATCACATAATATTCACATGTTAAAAATATATAGTTTCCAACAAAATTTGTTAAGCAATCATTTTTCAAGTAAACACGGTCGAAGTCCAGACTCACTAATGCATCCTAACAAACTCGATAAGACACACTAATGCAAAATTCTAGTTCTCTAAGACCAACCCTCGGATACCAACTAAAATGTCCCGTTCTTATTGATTAAAAACGTTCCATATTAATTGATTTCGTTGCGAGGTTTTGACCTCTATATGAGACGTTTTTCAAAGACTGCATTCATTTTAAAACAAACCATAACCTTTATTTCATCAATAAAGGTTTAAAAAGCTTTACGTAGATTATCAAATAATGATAATCTAAAATATCCTGTTTACACACGACCATTACATAATGGTTTACAATACAAATATGTTACAACAAAATAAGTTTCTTGAATGCAGTTTTTACACAATATCATGCAAGCATGGACTCCAAATCTCGTCCTTATTTAAGTATGTGACAGCAGAAGCTCTTAATAATCACCTGAGAATAAACATGCTTAAAACGTCAACAAAAATGTTGGTGAGTTATAGGTTTAACCTATATATATCAAATCATAATAATAGACCACAAGATTTCATATTTCAATACACATCCCATACATAGAGATAAAAATCATTCATATGGTGAACACCTGGTAACCGACATTAACAAGATGCATATATAAGAATATCCCCATCATTCCGGGACACCCTTCGGATATGATATAAATTTCGAAGTACTAAAGCATCCGGTACTTTGGATGGGGTTTGTTAGGCCCAATAGATCTATCTTTAGGATTCGCGTCAATTAGGGTGTCTGTTCCCTAATTCTTAGATTACCAGACTTAATAAAAAGGGGCATATTCGATTTCGATAATTCAACCATAGAATGTAGTTTCACGTACTTGTGTCTATTTTGTAAATCATTTATAAAACCTGCATGTATTCTCATCCCAAAAATATTAGATTTTCAAAGTGGGACTATAACTCACTTTCACAGATTTTTACTTCGTCGGGAAGTAAGACTTGGCCACTGGTTGATTCACGAACCTATAACAATATATACATATATATCAAAGTATGTTCAAAATATATTTACAACACTTTTAATATATTTTGATGTTTTAAGTTTATTAAGTCAGCTGTCCTCGTTAGTAACCTACAACTGGTTGTCCACAGTTAGATGTACAGAAATAAATCGATAACTATTATCTTGAATCAATCCATGACCCAGTGTATACGTATCTCAGTATTGATCACAACTCAAACTATATATATTTTGGAATCAACCTCAACCCTGTATAGCTAACTCCAACATTCACATATAGAGTGTCTATGGTTGTTCCGAAATATATATAGATGTGTCGACATGATAGGTCGAAACATTGTATACGTGCCTATGGTATCTCAAGATTACATAATATACAATACAAGTTGATTAAGTTATGGTTGGAATAGATTTGTTACCAATTTTCACGTAGCTAAAATGAGAAAAATTATCCAATCTTGTTTTACCCATAACTTCTTCATTTTAAATCCGTTTTGAGTGAATCAAATTGCTATGGTTTCATATTGAACTCTATTTTATGAATATAAACAGAAAAAGTATAGGTTTATAGTCGGAAAAATAAGTTACAAGTCATTTTTGTAAAGGTAGTCATTTCAGTCGAAAGAACGACGTCTAGATGACCATTTTAGAAAACATACATCCACTTTGAGTTTAACCATAATTTTTGGATATAGTTTCATATTCATAATAAAAATCATTTTCTCAGAATAACAACTTTTAAATCAAAGTTTATCATAGTTTTTAATTAACTAACCCAAAACAGCCCGCGGTGTTACTACGACGGCGTAAATCCGGTTTTACGGTGTTTTTCGTGTTTCCAGGTTTTAAATCATTAAGTTAGCATATCATATAGATATAGAACATGTGTTTAGTTTATTTTAAAATTCAAGTTAGAAGGATTAACTTTTGTTTGCGAACAAGTTTAGAATTAACTAAACTATGTTCTAGTGATTACAAGTTTAAACCTTCGAATAAGATAGCTTTATATGTATGAATCGAATGATGTTATGAACATCATTACAACCTTAAGTTCCTTGGATAAACCTACTGGAAAAGAGAAAAATGGATCTAGCTTCAACGGATCCTTGGATGGCTCGAAGTTCTTGAAGCAGAATCATGACACGAAAACAAGTTCAAGTAAGATCATCACTTGAAATAAGATTGTTATAGTTATAGAAATTGAACCAAAGTTTGAATATGATTATTACCTTGTATTAGAATGATAACCTACTGTAAGAAACAAAGATTTCTTGAGGTTGGATGATCACCTTACAAGATTGGAAGTGAGCTAGCAAACTTGAAAGTATTCTTGATTTTATGTAACTATAACTTGTAGAATATATGAAGAACACTTAGAACATGAAGATAGAACTTGAGAGAGATCAATTAGATGAAGAAAATTGAAGAATGAAAGTGTTTGTAGGTGTTTTTGGTCGTTGGTGTATGGATTAGATATAAAGGATATGTAATTTTGTTTTCATGTAAATAAGTCATGAATGATTACTCATATTTTTGTAATTTTATGAGATATTTCATGCTAGTTGTCAAATGATGGTTCCCACAGGTGTTAGGTGACTCACATGAGCTGCTAAGAGCTGATCATTGGAGTGTATATACCAATAGTACATACATCTAAAAGCTGTGTATTGTACGAGTACGAATACGGGTGCATACGAGTAGAATTGTTGATGAAACTGAACGAGGATGTAATTGTAAGCATTTTTGTTAAGTAGAAGTATTTTGATAAGTGTATTTAAGTCTTTCAAAAGTGTATAAATACATATTAAAACACTACATGTATATACATTTTAACTGAGTCGTTAAGTCATCGTTAGTCGTTACATGTAAGTGTTGTTTTGAAACCTTTAGGTTAACGATCTTGTTAAATGTTGTTAACCCAATGTTTATAATATCAAATGAGATTTTAAATTATTATATTATCATGATATTATCATATTTGAATATCTCTTAATATGATATATATACATTAAATGTCTTTACAACGATAATCGTTACATATATGTCTCGTTTAAAAATCATTAAGTTAGTAGTCTTGTTTTTACATATGTAGTTCATTGTTAATATACTTAATGATATGTTTACTTATCATAGTATCATGTTAACTATATATATATCCATATATATGTCATCATATAGTTTTTACAAGTTTTAACGTTCGTGAATCACCGGTCAACTTGGGTGGTCAATTGTCTATATGAAACATATTTCAATTAATCAAGTCTTAACAAGTTTGATTGCTTAACATGTTGGAAACATTTAATCATGTAAATATCAATCTTAATTAATATATATAAACATGGAAAAGTTCGGGTCACTACACATTACATATCATATCAATTAAAGACATATTTATCTTCCGCTGCAAAACTCAACAAAACGTCTCATGTAGAGTCGTTCTCGTTTATACAACTGGATTTGATATAATTAGTCACAAATACCCCAGGCCCTATTTGGGGGTGTGATAGATTGGTATCAGAGCAGGTTGTTGTAGAGAACCAGGATTGCATTTTATGTGTGCCTTATACAATTAGGTACCTTAGCAATGTAGGACTACAACTTTCCTTGACCGTAGTACCTTTACTTGTTGCCTTTAACTGTTAAATGCTACACTATACTTTAGAAACTTTACTTATCTTAGAATTCCGAGTCAACCTAAGAACTCTGCTCACTTTCCTAAGTATTATCCAATTATGCCACCGCATTTAAATGCGACACCATGATTTCTGAAATTCTTGACATTCCTATGTCATCTGTCATGGTTTTGTGTATTACATATGTATTACATGAAATATTATCCATGATTTTTGAAACTCCTATAATTGTTACTATTCATACTCAAACGTATATAACTCCCTGTTATATTACGTACCTATATGCCTTATACCTTTATGCATCGGTTTGCGAACCAGAAAATGTCATTGGGTTATCACAGTATACGAATTGAAAGTCTTTAATCGAAAGATTATTAGATTACATACTTATCATTTTATAATCTCGACACGTCATACTGCCATTATTGGAGTATAGACAAATCATATCCTATCATATCTATCCCAATAGACCTTGTCTACCACTTTTCCTAAATTTCCTCCGTAAATTACGAAAATCTTTTTGCTATAAATACGTATTCAAGGAGACGAATATATCATTCAGTATTCAATACCCATTTCATATCAAACCCTATTCCAAACACATAATATGAATTTCTCGAACCCCTCGATCTCCAACGGTAGCGTAACCGGAACAAACGAACCAATCAGCCATCATCTATTCTGGATGAATTGGGGATGGGTTCGTAGCTGACTCAATCAATGGAGGCAAGAAGAAGGTGATCCCTTCCACCAACCGAATTCACCTCTTGGCGAAGAACCTGAAGCGCTTACCGGTGAACCAGTCCGAAACACCATTTTCTCTCTTCTTTCCAGGGTATCCCGTCACGAATATATAATATCGAAGATTTTAGATCTTATTTACCCCCTTGTTCCAACCGCCAATCATCCCGGAATAGTAGAAGAAGTCAACGAGCTTCGCGCTCGAGTAGTGGCTCTGGAGAATATGGTGCGAAACCTACGAACACCAGCAGCAGCACCAGCAGCATAACCAGTACCACCAATACCATCAACATCACCACCAACAGCATCAGCTTTACCAACAACAACATCCGCATCCCACGCCTCAACATCACACTCAGCACCTCAAACATCGACATCATACGCCCATAGATACCAAGGAATATTAGTAATAATGAGTTAAGATATATTGACTCATTCTTCATGAAGAATTATATATGCATACCTTATATATATATGATTTGGAACAATAATAAATCTTGTCGTACTAAGCAATTACGTGTGAATCTCAACTAGTGTGTACTACTTGGTTAATTCATATCACTAATATGCTATGATGTACACCCTTCGTTAATGACTTAACAATTGTTAATCACTACCTCAGCACAATAAACTCCATTTCATAATGAATCAAGTGTAACGATGAATGTATTAATTCATAACTTCATTAGCGAAATATTTCGCGACAATTATGAAATCTCTAAGGTTTTGGAGATTATTTACTCTCGTTCCAAACCACAAATCAGATGAGTTTAATATATATTAACTCATTAAATCCATGATTACATCTGAAGAATACATATATGAACGTATATCTTCATAAAGATTGTAAATTCTATTGTACAAACTGTTAATTGTGAAAATATTTTAACGAGTAGGTAATACCCGAGAAATATTTACATCTCACATTAATACACTGTACATTCTTCAATTTCGATTCATAAATCATTAATTATACGCACTAGCTTCACAATGATACACAATTATCTTCATACAAAATCAATTACACATTCTGAAATTAACATATCGGAATTCAAGTAAAGCTTTAACACGTGTTCTCTTCCTAAAGATTACTACATTCATGAATTATATTCATTCGTATTCTGCAATGAATTATCACATCAAACCACCGAAATTATAATTCATCACTTTTAAAATCAATAACGCCTATTCGTTAACCATTAGATCCGTTGACGATTACAATCAGCATTTAATCATCTAAAAATAAAATTTCTTGAAACCATCTCGGATTGATAACCAATGAGTCAGATATGGTAGCATTAAATGCAGAGGAAACAGAAGAATTTTCCTCGTCATTGGATCTTAGAAATTCTAAGATATCACCGTATCTTTCGTTATAAATATTCTCTATATTTCTGAAGATATCTTCATAACGATTCTTGACCGCAATTAATTGTCTCCTTGCGATATCTTTATCACATCATAAAGGAAACTGTTTTTGTTTCTATATTCTGTAAAATTTAAGTTTAAATTATGAATGATTTGAAGTAGTGTTGGGAATTGAAGCATGAGTTAGTATAATATAATGATGTCAGGCCAACGTGATTATATTACAGTAAGTCATGCTAAATTTTTAATGGAAGATGATGATTCATAGACTTTATAATCATCATTTGTCATGTTACACGACTCTTACATTCTATTTAACCTCTAAACATATCAAGAAAATATTTTTCTTGATGATTCGGTCTTTTTCAGATATTCTGATAATTTGACAAATCAAATCGTCCTATTACTTTTCCTTCTGCTTTGTATATTATGATCATTCGAAACTTCATACCTACAAATTCTGGACCATTACTCGCTTTACTTAGAGTTAAGAGGAGAATAAAAAGGCAAAGAGCTCCGACATATAAGGGAAAATATAAAGCCCGATAACAACACTGAAATTACAAACCGTGTATATCAATGCGTATATCAATATAAAGACACGGGAGAACTAAAAACACAATAAATCCTAGAGCATAATAGAAGTAAACAGACTCCTCTGGTGGGAGTTGGAAAAGAAGGAAGATTGTGGCGATAACCAATATAAGGTCAAGAACAAGAACTGGATTGAGCATATTAACAAATCTTTTGGAAATATGAATTGAGGAAAGAAAATATAGAAGTGGTGAAGATAATGAAACGGAAGAAGCTAATTTATAGCGAAATTTCAGACACAGCAATCGAGGCAATTCACCGCATTTAATTAAATAAAATCCTAATTTCCTTAATTACCGGAGAATCAAATCCTATAGACTACGAAGATTTCCTCTAATTACTTGAATCCCGAAAATCAATCGTGACTACGTCAAAAGTTAAGACGAACATTTAATTTCCTCATTTCAATCTTGTACGATAGCTTCGTTTATACTCTTTCTATAATCGAATTACTTTATCCATATTATTAAATGTCGATAAAACTATAATTTTCAACTCATATTCATCATTCTTGTTGTAAAGAATGACGATCTCTATTAAATTTCATGACTATGATTTTCATGAACTCTTCTCTATTTTGTCTACGCTAATATTGTGGCATAAACGCTCAAAGTTTAAATAAGCTCACTATTATTCATCACACATTTCATGTATATTGAAATGCTTGTATAACTTCATCATCTCTTTCTGAGGAAAACCTAATCAATGACACTCTTGTTAAATCCTTTAGATAACCTCCGCATTAATAATAAAATGCACTTCGTAGAATTTATGGATCGTAAGATTTAAACGCTAGAAACAAAACAATATCCTATTAGTTGGAATTCACGAAAGGCCCCGAGCATACCTGGGAACGTGAAGACCAAATAAAACAAAAATATCCTCATTTGTTTACAAACAACGCCGACTGATGGCAACAACTAAATTTCGGGACGAAATTTCTATTAACAGGGGGATACTGTGACAACCCGTAAATTTCCGGCAAAATTTAAACAAAAATCTTTATATGATTTCATTTAACCTCGACTAATTCCGACGATTCACGAACAATTATTTGTAAATAATTACGCATTAATTTGATATAATAATATTATTATTATTAATATCCTTTTTAAACAAGATATCAATAATTAATATCTTTATTATCAGTATTGTTATTATGAATTAAAAAAATAATAAAAAAATATTGACAAATATTCTTGGAAAAGTAGTAAATCAATTTGTTTATTTTAAAAAAAAATATTAAAATAAATCCTTAAAATAAATGATTTTTTAAAAAAAAATTAAATAAATAAATAAATTACTTTTTAATTAAAAATTATAATGGAAAACTACTTTTATTATTTTATTTTGTGCATTATCCCATGACCTAACATTTAATACTTTTGAATTTTAAAATCCCATTAAAAATTAAAATATTTCTTTTTTTTAATTATTTTATTCTTTTTACCTAATTTTTTCAAGTATAAATACCCCTCATTTCTCATTCAAACTCACACCAAAATTTCTCTCATTCTTTCTTTGAAGAATTACTACTAGTAAGTATTCTTTTATTACTTTTTACTTTTTACTTTTTACTATTTACTTCGGTTTATTATTTTTTTACCGAAACATGTAAATAATGTTATAAATTATATGCAATTAAAATTAAAATAAATAACATGTTATAATTAGTAATATATATATGTTACTAAAAATTATAAAAGTATTTTTATGAATTAATATATAGGAATTATAATTAAAATCGAATTAATGAATATATATGTATATACGCACCTAACGTGAAGGTTATAATTAAAGATAGCGTACAAAGACTACAAACATCACCGCTACTTGTGGCCTAGGGTGATGCTTGTTACCATTATGGGACGCTTGTGGATCTCGAATGCCAAGACTTAGATTCTGGTCAAGAGATCCTGGGCCACTCGGTAACAATAGATCATTCGAGTGACTTGCATGTTAGCGACGAAGTTTGGGCGAGATTGTACAACATCTTTGTTAATAATTATAACCCGAACATTCTTAAACTAGAAGCTTACTATAAGTGAAAGCTTTTCATAAATAGTAGGTTTTCTGTAACATCCCGCGTTTTTCCGTTAAATTTATTTTTAACACCGTCTTTTTCTTTTAAATAATACCTTTCGTTATTTAAATTCGTAGTTTCCGTTGACTAACGTTCATAATAATTCCGTCAATTAATTATAACATCTCTCGTTAACTTGCGTTTTAAAAATAGTCGTTTGGTTATTTCCCGCACCCGACAACAAACTTGAGGGACTAATCTCGCCACTCGGGTAAACTTGGCTAACTAGTGACTCCTCACCACCACACACTTCATTTCACCATCTTCTTCCTCTTTTTCTTTCTTCCTTTTCTCTCAAGAACACAAACACAAATTCATCATCTAATTTTGATCTTGGAAGCTCACAACAAATCCGACTACATATTCTTGATCCTCTCATCATCCTCTTCGATTTGATGCTAACCACTTCGATTTTGGGTAACATTTCTAAAACTCTAGATTTCTCAAATTCGTGTTTTTGACTTGATATGTTGTTAGTTAGTGTCTATGGCTCGTGTATAACATGAATATATGATTTGTATGCTCGATCTTGATGTTTAGGTGTAACTAGCTTGATAATGAAAAGTGTATGCTTAATCTTTGATTTTGGATAATGAAATGTGTTTAGATGTTAATGTTTGTGTGTTCAAAGTGTTAGTTACTTCAATAGCTTCGTTTTGGTGTGTTGATTGACATGAAAACCTTACATTAACATGATTAGTGATTTTGAGGTTTGGTTAGGGTTTGACAACTCTTAAAAACGAACTTTTGATGCGTTGAATGCTTGTTAATGTTATTGATAAGTGTTTAGTTGTATTACACATTTCATTACCTTCAAAACGGCATATCATATGTATAAATTGGATTCCCGAAACTTGAATTGCAATTGATAAACTTAAAACTTGAAAATAAACCTCTATTGATCGCTTGACGGGATTTCGGTTATAGTATATGATGTTTTTGCTTGATGAAAAGTGCTTAGTTGCGTTCCTTGTCGAAAGAGCTTCCCGATGATATAAAATACATGTTCTAATTGTTTGCGGTTTGTAAAATGTGTTGGTTTGTGTTTTGGTTCGTGTAATTGAGAAATTCAGCAAACAGGGCCTGGAAGGCATTTGGGACGCCGTCCAGAAACTCAAGACGCCGTCCCACTCTTCAATTTGGGACGCCGTCTAGCCCATTAGGACGCCGTCCCACTCTTCAGTTTGGGACGCCGTCTAGCCCATTAGGACGCCGTCCCATTGTGCTAAAACTGGCTGTTCACTTAGTCAATTGACATGAAAATGTTTGCTATGCTACGGACCTCCGATTAACATGAAACTTGGCCAACATGCTCATATATGATTATATAACTTAGAAAAATTGTCGGATATCCAACCCGACCCCGTTGACTTTTCTGTTGACTTTGACCCGACCAAGTTGACTTTTAATCAAACTTAACCAAATAATTGTGCAATCGTTCTAACATGTTTTTATACTTGTACCTTGCATGAAACATGACAACTTGACTCACATGCTACATTATTGAGTCGTAACGAGCCATAGGACTAATTGAACATCTTTGACCTATCGTGTTTACCGTTATTGATACAAACCTATTGTTTAGGTCAGGACTAGCTTTGTCTTTGCACGCGTTTACTTGTTGAAGTACTTTATTAACTCTCGCGCTCAAGGTGAGATCATAGTCCCACCTTTTTCAACAACTTTTATACTTTTAAATCGTGGGCTGAGAAAACATCTACTTTGTTACATCTTGTACTACTTACTTTTATGTTTTGAACACAAGTGTGAAAACAAACATTCCACGTGCGAGTTAGAACAAAAATGCCTCAATTCAATTATCATTAGTTACACTTGCAGGGTGTAAGCGAGAACTTATATTGTGTGGCCATACGGGTTTAACAAACCCTCATTCGGACGGTTCGCTACCGTTATGCGGATGAAATATATTTTTGTGTTTTAGTGCGGGTTCTAGCACTGTGTGATGGGGTAACGTTGGTTAAGTTTTGATAATTGAGTGCTCGCGTATAACAACACTTTTGGAATGCAAATGATTTGGATAATCTACGTTATGGATATACAAAAATCTTGTGGTTCAAAGACAACGTTTAATACTTACTAAACCTATGATTTCACCAACGTTTTCGTTGACAGATTCTTCTATGTTTTTCTCAGGTCTTGCACGATATGTGATACATGCTTCCGCTCACTATTTGATACTTGCATCCGATGTCGAGTATACATGCATTTCATGGAGCGTCTTTTGACTTTACTTTAAACCGTGTCGCCTAGATTTCAATCGTACTTATAACGTTGTAACTTAACTTTTGGTTGAACAATTCTTGTAAACTTTGAAACAATCTTATTTTGAAATGAAGGCGACATAATTTGGTCAAACGTTATCTTAAAGACTTATAATCAGGTAATGGGACCCACGTAGCCGACGCCGTCACTTGACGATTTGTCGGGGTCGCTACAGTTGGTATCAGAGCCTAGGTTGTAGGGATTTAGAGTTCATTTGTGTCCACCCCGAGTCATAGGGTACATAGGTGAATCTAGACTACAACCGGCATATAGACTGAAGTAGGGATTACTTGACTATTTGTGCATTTATACTCGAACTCTTATATCATATCTAACTCGTATTCGATCTTAATCTTAAGTTGATAAATTTTGTTGATGCGCCACTTTGACTTTATGAAGTAATGTTAAATGCACATGAGAATCAGGGTAATATAATTTCCGGGATTATATTACGGTGATTCACATGGACGTTCCGACATTATGACATAAAGAATTTAAGGCGAGTCAAGGAAAATTTTCTCTACATCATCCTTCCCTATCATGATTAGTATTATTGAGAATACTAATCAACGATATTCTTGTGTCTTGAAGGAACAATGCTTCCCCGTCGCGGACCACGTAATGAAACTTCCGAACAAGCTTTTCAACGCATGATAGCCACCGCCATAGGTGCGGCTATGGCTAGTATCTCCTCCGACATCAATAACAACCACAACCACAACAACCATGGAGCCGGTAACTCAAACGAGGGTTGCTCCTACAAAACTTTCATGGGGTGCAAACCTCACACCTTCGATGGGACCGGAGGACCGGTTGTGCTCACCCGATGGTTTGAGCAAACAGAAGCCGTTTTTAGCATAAGCGGTTGTCGGGACCAAGACAAAGTCAAATATTCCACCCACACTTTCGCCGGTATCGCCCTCACATGGTGGAATACGTATGAGCTGTCGGTGGGTATCGATGAAGCTCACACTCTCTCATGGGCCGACTTAAAGAAAAAGATGATCACCGAATACTTCCCGCGCGAAGAGACCCGTAAGCTCGAACACGAACTAAGAACTTTAAAAGCGGTCGGGAATGACCTAAAGGCATATAATCAACGATTTTCTGAGCTATCCTTGATGTGCCCAAACCTCGTGACCCCCGAACCTCTAAGGGTTGAACTTTACATGGATGGTCTTCCCAAGAGCATCAAACAAGGAGTAATGTCATCCAAACCCGCTAACCACCAAGAGGCTTTGAATATGGCCCGCCAATTGATTGAAACAGTGGACGAGATTGAAGTGCAGGCACCTAGAGCCGAGGATGAGTCGGGTGACAACAAAAGAAAATGGGAAGCCCCCCAATCGAGTAACTACAACAACAACTTTTCCAAGGAACCTCTCACCCCTGTCGGCAAGAAAAGTTATGCCGGGACACGACCTTTTTGCAACAAATGCCACAAGCATCATTTTGGTGAATGTGGCAAGCTAATTTGCCATCGGTGCCAAGGTAGTGGTCATATTGCCAAGTATTGTGGAAGTACTGCTCCCGTCACGCAAAAGGGGCCCGACGCACCAAAGCCGAGTATTTGCTACAAATGTGGCCAATCGGGTCATTTTAGGAATGAATGCCCAAAGAATAAAGCAAAAACCAACGCGCGCCGTTGAACTTACAACATCGACACCTAGGATGCCCGAGACGATGATGGACTAGTCACGGGTACGTTTCTTCACAACAAACCGTATATTTCATACTTATTCGATTCGAGTACCGTTAGACGTTTTATAACCAAGGATTTGACTCGTGCTCTTTATACTCCACCTCTTTTCCCCTAGATACTATTTAGGCGATTTAAGCGACCCACGAAAAAAAAAAAAAAAAAAAAAAAAAAAAAAAAAAAAAAAATTTTTGTGCCTATAAATATTTTCGGAGGATATACGTTAAGAAATTGAACTCGACACCAATAGAACTAAGGAACCCAAAACCTATTCATTAAGGAGAAATTGTTGCCCTACATTTATGTATAGATTATTGTGAACTAAGAAATTTTCGGTTGGAAACCGATACCCTCTCCCTCGCATCCATGACCTCATGATTTTGCACGAATCCCGTATGTTCCAAATCGACCTCCGTTCCAGTTATCACCAATTGGGGGTTAAGGGAGGCGATGTCTCCTAAGCCACTTTCCGAACTCGCCACGTTAGTTGTAAATCTCTCTTAGTACCGTTTGATTTATTTAGGGCTCGCCCGTATCCTTAAACCTCTTGAACCGCGTATGCAAATTCATATAGACTAATCTGTATTCATAGATGACATCTTAACTTATTCAAGTAAAGAAGGAAAACGAACAACACCACCATCTTAAGCTCGAACGTTTGAGAAAAGAGCAACTTTATACCAAATTCTCCGAGTGAGAATTTCTGTTAAACGAAGTCAAAATTTTTTTCTAGACCATGATGTTAATGGTCAAGGCATTACAATCAATCTCGAAATCAAGCCACACGTAATCATTAAACTCTGACTTGTATTCGTAAAATCTTAGATCTCGTCTATTTTTACCGAAGATTCATTTCTGACTTTTCTCGTGTTATACGACTTTTAAACTCGTTAACTCACTAAGGAAAACTCTAAACCTCCCCGTGTTCGAACCTTGAGCGTGATTCTTCACACCAACATTTCTAGTTAAAATCGTATAGCAACAGATGGAACTCGAACATGGAAATATTTCTACTTGAACGCCGAAAGGCATACTCTCTCGACTCAAAAATCAACATAACTAAAATTCATTATTTTACACGAAGAATTCGAATACTAAATTGTGGATCCGATCAAACTTCTCATCATCACGTACCACACTACATACCTCTGTTATTTCACCGTCACCGTCTGATATTACTGGAATTTAAGATAACACACAATCCAACGATACTTCACTCTTCTTTGACTTAACGCCCTTGTGTTTCTGATAATCGGTCAACTATTATTCAACCCCGAACTATACAACTATGTGTACTACCTCGTTTCTCTTTCAGACTTCAACTTTTGACAACTAGAGGCACGTTATGGCAACCTCGAGATGCAAGCTCATCCTATTCTAAGTCCTCATTTCACTACTATCTCTACCGTTCGCATTTCCGTTTAGAGAAACTCCTTGTAACATTTCTCCATGGATGGAGAAATTCATCATATTACATTAGTATTCGCCACGAGGGTGAATAGTCCTAACGAACATTTTTCGAACCCTAACTAACTTGTTCAAACGTATCTTAAGAGATTCTATTCCAACACGGCGTATCTTTGTCAATTTTTCCGTATCGAAATACTCGTTTCACTTCTAGTTTTACAAGAAACCTTGGAGACCCGTTTAGACATGAGTACCGCGTACCACCCACAAACCGACGAACCGAGCAAACGAACGATTTACGTCTTGGAAAGACATGTCACAAACTCGTATTGTCACTTTTAGTAGATCACTCTTACGACAGTAGTTACCACTCGTGTGTTCACGCGCACTTTCCGAAACCCTATATGACCGCTAATGTCATACCCCTGTTCATTTAACCAAAGCATCAACCACCGAAATCTGAACTCCATCAAGAAACAACAATCGAAATCATTCAAATCCGAGGAGGGCTCGAGACGATCCGTAGTCGCCAGAAGAGTTATACTAAACTTAGATGAAAACCTCACAAATCCCAGTGTGTAACCGCGTAACATTGAGAAACCGCACCTTGGAAAAGTGTAATCCATTTTGGGAAATCGAGAAAGGTTATATCCGCAATATTGAACCTTTTGAAACCTTGGGGCGTATTAGAGCCGCTTCCTACCATTTAGAACGGCCGACTCAATTAAGTTTCCGTTTACCCTACATTTCGTGTAACAAACTTAGAAACGTGTCCTGCGGAACAGGAACGTGCAACCCTGCTGGATACATCAACTATCGATGACAAACTTCTCTTCATAGGAAAACCAGTTGAAACTGGGGATCGTAAAAACCGAACCTTAATGCAACGTAAAACCCTGACTATCCAAATTCATGAGAACCCTCAAGAACGTACTTTCACTTATTCATAGCATTGACAACGTAAAGTCTCGAGTAAGAGATATCGACTACTACTTCCAACTAAATTTCGGGACGAAATTTCTTTTGAGTTGTGGATAATGTAACATCTCGCGTTTTTCCGTTAAATTTATTTTTAACACCGTCTTTTTCTTTTAAATAATACCTTTCGTTATTTAAATTCGTAGTTTCCGTTGACTAACGTTCATAATAATTCCGTCAATTAATTATAACATCTCTCGTTAACTTGCGTTTTAAAAATAGTCGTTTGGTTATTTCCCGGACCCGACAACAAACTTGAGGGACTAATCTCGCCACTCGGGTAAACTTGGCTAACTAGTGACTCCTCACCACCACACACTTCATTTCACCATCTTCTTCCTCTTTTTCTTTCTTCCTTTTCTCTCAAGAACACAAACACAAATTCATCATCTAATTTTGATCTTGGAAGCTCACAACAAATCCGACTACATATTCTTGATCCTCTCATCATCCTCTTCGATTTGATGCTAACCACTTCGATTTTGGGTAACATTTCTAAAACTCTAGATTTCTCAAATTCGTGTTTTTGACTTGATATGTTGTTAGTTAGTGTCTATGGCTCGTGTATAACATGAATATATGATTTGTATGCTCGATCTTGATGTTTAGGTGTAACTAGCTTGATAATGAAAAGTGTATGCTTAATCTTTGATTTTGGATAATGAAATGTGTTTAGATGTTAATGTTTGTGTGTTCAAAGTGTTAGTTACTTCAATAGCTTCGTTTTGGTGTGTTGATTGACATGAAAACCTTACATTAACATGATTAGTGATTTTGAGGTTTGGTTAGGGTTTGACAACTCTTAAAAACGAACTTTTGATGCGTTGAATGCTTGTTAATGTTATTGATAAGTGTTTAGTTGTATTACACATTTCATTACCTTCAAAACGGCATATCATATGTATAAATTGGATTCCCGAAACTTGAATTGCAATTGATAAACTTAAAACTTGAAAATAAACCTCTATTGATCGCTTGACGGGATTTCGGTTATAGTATATGATGTTTTTGCTTGATGAAAAGTGCTTAGTTGCGTTCCTTGTCGAAAGAGCTTCCCGATGATATAAAATACATGTTCTAATTGTTTGCGGTTTGTAAAATGTGTTGGTTTGTGTTTTGGTTCGTGTAATTGAGAAATTCAGCAAACAGGGCCTGGAAGGCATTTGGGACGCCGTCCAGAAACTCAAGACGCCGTCCCACTCTTCAATTTGGGACGCCGTCTAGCCCATTAGGACGCCGTCCCACTCTTCAGTTTGGGACGCCGTCTAGCCCATTAGGACGCCGTCCCATTGTGCTAAAACTGGCTGTTCACTTAGTCAATTGACATGAAAATGTTTGCTATGCTACGGACCTCCGATTAACATGAAACTTGGCCAACATGCTCATATATGATTATATAACTTAGAAAAATTGTCGGATATCCAACCCGACCCCGTTGACTTTTCTGTTGACTTTGACCCGACCAAGTTGACTTTTAATCAAACTTAACCAAATAATTGTGCAATCGTTCTAACATGTTTTTATACTTGTACCTTGCATGAAACATGACAACTTGACTCACATGCTACATTATTGAGTCGTAACGAGCCATAGGACTAATTGAACATCTTTGACCTATCGTGTTTACCGTTATTGATACAAACCTATTGTTTAGGTCAGGACTAGCTTTGTCTTTGCACGCGTTTACTTGTTGAAGTACTTTATTAACTCTCGCGCTCAAGGTGAGATCATAGTCCCACCTTTTTCAACAACTTTTATACTTTTAAATCGTGGGCTGAGAAAACATCTACTTTGTTACATCTTGTACTACTTACTTTTATGTTTTGAACACAAGTGTGAAAACAAACATTCCACGTGCGAGTTAGAACAAAAATGCCTCAATTCAATTATCATTAGTTACACTTGCAGGGTGTAAGCGAGAACTTATATTGTGTGGCCATACGGGTTTAACAAACCCTCATTCGGACGGTTCGCTACCGTTATGCGGATGAAATATATTTTTGTGTTTTAGTGCGGGTTCTAGCACTGTGTGATGGGGTAACGTTGGTTAAGTTTTGATAATTGAGTGCTCGCGTATAACAACACTTTTGGAATGCAAATGATTTGGATAATCTACGTTATGGATATACAAAAATCTTGTGGTTCAAAGACAACGTTTAATACTTACTAAACCTATGATTTCACCAACGTTTTCGTTGACAGATTCTTCTATGTTTTTCTCAGGTCTTGCACGATATGTGATACATGCTTCCGCTCACTATTTGATACTTGCATCCGATGTCGAGTATACATGCATTTCATGGAGCGTCTTTTGACTTTACTTTAAACCGTGTCGCCTAGATTTCAATCGTACTTATAACGTTGTAACTTAACTTTTGGTTGAACAATTCTTGTAAACTTTGAAACAATCTTATTTTGAAATGAAGGCGACATAATTTGGTCAAACGTTATCTTAAAGACTTATAATCAGGTAATGGGACCCACGTAGCCGACGCCGTCACTTGACGATTTGTCGGGGTCGCTACATTTTCAAAAATAGAAACTTTTGAGAAATAGGAACTTTTCTCGAAAACCGTCACTGTCAATATAGTTGCTATATTAATAAACATACTTTATGTCAAGTTAGACATTAACTAATCAAACGTTATACCTCTAGGTTGATATTCAGATCACTTACTTGCTTTACTTTCCTTCTTGCGTGGAATACTTCAACTACTATTTAATGTGAGTTCATCTGCTCCCTTTTTATATATTTTTGGGCTGAGAATACATGCGCAACTTTTATAACTGTTTTACACGTATCAACTATTAAACTGTGATATGTTGGGCTATGACCAGCAAGTCCCCAACCGACAAGTAAAAATGATAACTTGTTACGGGGCAAACTTGAAAGTCTAGTCTAAATATCAGTACCAACTGTTAAACTATGCTATACCAGGCTATGTCCGACTAAGTCCCTACAGTGATATTTTTAATTGCTGCGGCATTCTTAATTATTGGGGATAGGCCTATCGGGGGTAACGTCCCCAATACATTTGACTAAGTCTTTGTATTACTTGATAATGAAATTAAATGACAAGGACAGAACAACTTGTCAAGGGGCAAATAACGTTTAGTCTAAATATCACGCACTAGCATAACTTTTTGATCCTGCGGGAGATCAACTTGACTGGATCTGAGTGATCTACTTATGAAAACAAATCTTGTGGTCTAACACTATTACTGAAATCATTATTTATGACAAACCTATGAACTCACTCAACCTCGTGTTGACTTTTTAAGCATGTTTATTCTCAGGTACTTAAATATTGCTTCCGCTGTATATCTACTGCTTTGATGATAATTGCTTGCTATGCTTGGAGTCTTCATTACATATCATATCAATTAAAGACATATTTATCTTCCGCTGCAAAACTCAACAAAACGTCTCATGTAGAGTTGTTCTCGTTTATACAACTTTATTTGATATAATTAGTCACAAATACCCCAGGCCCTATTTGGGGGTGTGATAATTCAAAGTAATACATGCGTTCCACCAGGAGCCGTAGAATTACAAGGACCTTCCGAGAACTTCAGGGTCAATGGTCACCGATTGAAAGCTTATCTAGAAGACCACAACATGGAAGAATATCTTTTCTCCCTTGATCCATTTAAAGACCTGCCAAAAAAAGTTAAAATGTAACGACTTGATAAAAAAAGCGCTCTTGGGAGGCACCCCTTGCTTATCCTTTTTAAAATTTATTTCTTATTTTAGTTATTTTATTCTACGATTTATTATACTGTGCCTAACCCTAAGCACCATACTTGTGCTTAGTACTTACTCACTTGTTGAATGTGTCCAGACAAATGATGAGCTCAGGTTCTTCCTATAGCATACCTATCCGCAGGAAGCGGACTCCCAGGTTTTACATTTCAGAGAGCGGTACAGACCAGCACAGGCCTACGACGGGTCAGCTAGGTCTGAGACATTTGATTTTAGAGAGTTTGATGAGGATATTAGTGTCGCACCACCAGTTCCTCCATTGCGACGTTCCAGACGTTTAGCCTCAAGGCCAGCTGAGCATCCAGAGCCATCTGAGCCAAGTGAGTCACAAATTGTGATTCACCATGGAGCCACCATGAGTGACCTGATCCTCACATGGGCATTACATAGAGATCACCAGAGACTCTACAGAACTTTCAGAGCATATCTTCAGTGCCAAGGAATGCCCCGAAGTACACTAGGGCCTTCCTTATTTAGGTTAGAGCGTCGTGCTCCACCTGCACATCGAGCTACTCCTAGATGCTCTGCTTCAGCGTAGATTCAGTCCTTAGCTTTAGCAGTCGCTCCCGTTTGAGTTACTCATATTGCATCGCCGCTCTAGCTGCTACACCTGCTCCATTTATTGAGACCATAGGTTATGCTCAGCACTAGATATTGACAGTTCCTATCCATGAATTACCTGAGGGCTACCATCTTGTCACAGCTCCTATTTCAGTTGAACCTCCTTTGGCCCAAGTTTTTGAGATAAGTGAAAATATATTGATGATGAGCCATTCCCAAGTCTCTCGCACCTTGAGATACCATTAGACTTATGTTTAAACACACTATTAGAGCCTGATTTAAATCAGGAACAGCCACTCGAGGACTTGACAAGACTTGAAGATGAGGAGAATTTCTTAGACTCCTTTGGATACTTCACAAACGCTATTCCACACAGGCCAGGATAGTATTTCGTAGACTCCTCTTCTTTTTAATTTTAACTTTATCTTCATCATAAAAAGCATTGTACAATAAAGTATATATATCTAGTGAAAATGCTACTCTCTTTTGTTCTTTATGCAGAATCATATCAAAGAGACTGGTCCTTTCTAGTACTAGGAGCATAGCTTGACCATAGGAAGTCCATGCACTAAGAGAAAAACTTGATCGTAGTGAAGTAATATGTCCTCAAATCTCTTTCAATTATAATGCACTAAAATCTCTAATTGTGGGGTTGTACCAGCAACAAACTTAGAGATTCTAGAGAAATATTGTCCTTAATTCATCAAAGTGTTAAAATATCCTATTTTAGGGAACATTAGGCACAATGTTCTTCTAAGTGTGGGGTATTGGGTAAAGATTTAAGAACAAAGTAACCGTAAAAATGCCAAAAATTTTGAAAAATTATTTTGTCTAAAAGTAATTAGCAAAGAATATTAGGAAAATTCGAAAAATTCTCAGTTTTCTGAACATTCACTAGAACAGAACGACTAACCTAAAACTCATAATTTTTGTCATAAGATTTTTTTTGAATAAATATGTAAAAGGCTACGCATGACCAAGCACGACCCCTACTACCAAAAGTGAGTAATTCTTGGGCCAAAGTACCTGTATGACCAATCCAATCTACAGTACTTTGTCAATTCATTTGATGAGCGTGTCGGTGTACAGTTTGAGTTAGAACTTGGTTTTGACATACATTTCAAGGCCAATGGTTAGTAAGCGCCATACGTGGTGTAGGTGCGATACTCCTTCCGAAACCATTCCGAATAGTGAAGACCAAACCAACCATTTGCACTCCTAAAAGCTTAAAATTTGACCAACTCATCTCAAAAGAGTTAATGAAATAATTCACCAAAACCACAACACCAAAATACACTACCCATTCACCTTCATTCCTCTCAAGAACATCCGAAGATTAACAAAGAGATAGATCGATCAAGTTCACTTCAAAAGCACTTGTCTTACGAACCCCCGATTGTTTTTGATAGGTCAAAGACCTATTTTCGATGATTTATCGCTTCCTCTATGGGCACCAGGAGCAAAAGACAAAAGTTATGAAGAAAAAGGTATGAAAAAAAAAATGATTATGAAAGAGCAACGTTTATAATAAAGGCAAGAAAATCCGAAGAAGTAATCCAGAAGGACTGTCCGAAGAGCTAAGAAAAATTCTAGACAAAAGTCTTCGTAAAAATCCGCATCTTCCAAAAGGATACTCTGAGGAACAAAAGTCTATCAATTCTCTTAAAGTCAAAAGATTTATCTACCTTTCACCCTTTCATAAAATTTCCCCCTTCTCCGCCAACCAACCTTGCAACCCTTCTTCCTCTTGAAAGAATGTCTAGGAAAAAGATCAGTGTTGTCCTTCTTTAACCGGTGGAGATATAGATGCTTTACTAAGGTTATGATGACAACCGTTACATGACTGGCTTCTGAGCGATAATACAATTAGATTATGACACCCTAAACACTTGAGTGATATGGGTAATCCTCTAGTGAGGAGCCTGGTCATGTATACTCTACTTCTGTGTGTTGGAAAATACACCCTTTTTTACCATGGACGCGATTAAAATCTGAGGACAGAACCATCGAAGTTTGAAACTTTTTACACTACTTTCGAAAAATGTGATGACTTCTAGTCAAGGCATAATAAAAGAATCCAAGGATGGGCGAGGGAGAATCTGTAACGACCCTGGTTTTTCCAACGTTATTTATTAATAATTATTATTATTAATACGTGTGATTAAACGAATGTAAGTAATTACATTTACATGTTTTCATGATTGCCCGTACTTGACTTTTAAGTGCCCGGAACGTCTTTGTGACACACAAAACTTCACGAATAATATTTTTAGAATATTATTTACATTCATGATTATTTATTATTAATCATTTTAATTAACTAAGGTTTTTAGTTAATTACTTGGGCTTTATCTATTTAATTGCATCTTAAATTGGACTTGGGCTTTTAATTAATAAATTTGGACTAGTAAGCCCACCCTACACATCTAAATGGACTTGTAAGCCCATGGATTATGTTAATATTACATTAGGAACAAGCTTGGTTAATTAAGCTAATTAGGAGACAAAGCTTGTAAGCATGCTACTCCATACTCCCATGCTTTTAACCTTATTACTTAACCTAGCATACACCAAGCTCCAACACCTTAAAGCAAGCAAGTTGACTTCCTCTTTAAGCCTACCAAAACCGGCCACCTTAAGCCTCATGGGGATTCCATTTCAATTTTTTTTTTTGCTACTTATACACTAGCACACTTCACATTTCATCACACACACATACTTCTCAAGTTTTTCTCTCATATTCTCTCTAAGAACTAGTAAGTAACAAGTTCAAAATCCTTTTCTTTTTCTTCTTATATTCGTGGCATAACATCATCATTATCATCTTGTTTTGTTAATTGTTACTTGTCATTGTTAAAGATCAAACTTAGTAGTTTGTATCTTCATGTAATCTTGCTACTTCCATTATGTTTAAGGAAGTCAAGAACAAAGAATCTAAGTTCTTTCATAACTTATGGTTCTACTTTACTTGTTTTCAAGATTTAAAGTTTATAATCTTCATGTTGTTACTTGTGTTCTTGTTTAAACTCTTAAGATCTAAATTTTGATTTGAATCTTCTTAAGTATGAAACAAGCATAAACACACTACTTGTAACTTTAATCATTTCTTTCTTTTATAAGTATTTAATTTGTTACTATGGTCAAGTATTTACTAGTTAAAGACTTGATTATTATTCTTGAAATTTTGTAAGTTCAAGACATAGAAGTGTAACTTGCTAGTTACAACTTCACATACTTGTGTTGATTTAACTTAAGTACTAGATCTAGACTTTTGATACTAGGATCTTCAAGATCTACTAAGAACTAAGTTCTACAACCTAAGATCTTGTGTACTTAAGTTTATTTTCAAGTTTGTAGATTATTACTAGTTTTAAAGTTGATGTATGTGTTAGATCTAAGACCTTGATGAAACTTTGGTTCATCAAACATCATACAACTCTTAAGTGAGTTGATCTACATGTCTTAGACTCACACTTGTGTTGCTAGTGTCAAAACTTAGTTAGTATTACTTTCATAGTTCATGTGTGTGTAGATCTAGGACTTGATGTAACTTTGGTTCATCAAATTAATGTCTTAGACTTGCACTAGGGTTATGATGGACAAATCTTGGTTAAGATGATGTAGACACATCCATGAGTTGTACACTTGAAGCTATATGCATCAAGGATGAGAGCCATGATGAACATCAAGCACCAAGACCACCGGAACTCTCCAAACTTCCTGCTTTCTGTCCCAAAGTTTCTGACCTACTGTTTCTGGACCAGACCAGTAGGTCTGGGCTGATCCCATCTTGATTTTTGGATAGAACTTTTCGAGTAGATAACTTTTCATATAAGACTCGTCTTAATCCGAGTTACGGTTTAGAGTCTACGGCCCTCCGAGCGTCACTATGTCCATTTACTTTTCTGTTTTCTGTGTACAGTTTCTGTTTTTCTGGTTTCTGTAACAGACCAGTACACCTGGGCTACTGTAACCTTGATTTTCAGATATCTCAGTTCGTGTAGATAACTTTTCATATAAGACTCATCTTAATCCGAATTACGGTTTAGGATTTATGGCCCTCCGGTCGTCACTATGTCCTTTAACGTTGTGCAGAAATTTCTGACCTACTCGCACTTAGACCGTCGCCACGGTCAAACCAAGACGAGTTTGCTTCTGTAAATTTTACCACACTTAAGGGACTCATATACGGAGTCATGGCCACTGGTCTCACCTTAATTCAGTAAGGGTAGAGGCCGTGGTGACTGACTGAAGTCAGACTTTGTTGAAAACTACTTTCATAAACGAAACTTACTTTACGCCTTGTGTTTGATGATGAATGATGATGACCCTTAAGACCTTAAATACATACTTTTAAACCTATTAATACGATTTACTGACTTAGTATTAATTGACTTAGGTTGAGGACTTCGGACCATTTACTTGCACACCTTTCCCGACTACTACTTTACCGCTACTACTATCATTGTGAGTTATAGCATTCCCTTTTTACTTTAACTTATTTTGGGAACTGAGAATACATGCGGATTTTATGTCTTACATACTAGGCATGAGTACTTAAACTTATATATGTGTGGGTTATACAACGGCATAAACATTCCCTTTAGCTCGGTAACGTTTAATCATTGGTTTTTGAACCGTGAACGCGAATCTTAGATATGGATCCATAGGGTTTGACATCCCCACTCGGGCTAGTAGCGCTAGCATTTAACGGGTGTTTAATACTTCGAGGTTATACGCACTTGCTAAGTGCACTTTAAGGGGGTACTTTAAACGTTAAGTTAGTTATCGAGTGCCCACGGTTAAGCATATACTTTTACATACTTTTGAACGCTCGTTGTAGCACTGAAATCTCGTGGCCTACTTACATTACTGTTATACTTAAACTATAGCTCACCAACCTTTGTGTTGACCTTTTTAAGCATGTATTTCTCAGGTGCTTGAAGTCGCTTCCGCTATCTTACTAGTCGTGCTGTAGAACCCGCTGCCTAGAGTTGTTATCGCATGACTACTCATCTTGCATTCAAACTTATTTACTTTTGAAACTATGTTATGTAATGACCATTGGGGTCACGTACACTTATGTAATACTTCTACTTAGTGAAGTATACTTTTGGATTGTAAAACATTCGACGTTTGTTATGACGTCACTTTTATTAATGAATGCAAACTCTGTTTTGAAAACGCATATAGTACTTAACCTTGTAATGATCCTGTTGATGATGGTCCGTACATGATGATTTAGTACGGGGCGTCACATTTGGTATCAGAGCATTGGTTGTAGGGAATTAGGTTGCATTAGTGAGTCTAAGACCGACCCGAGTAGGATTCACTAATAGGACTAATCTACAACTTGCTAGTTTACTTGTTTCCGCTGAATTTACTGCATGCTACTGCTTATTGTTACTGCTATATGCCGTATGCTACTACATGATATCACTACTGCATGATATTACTTGCTTTCGATTGCATGCTACTTTCATACGAATTACTGTTATTGCCATGCTAGTTACTGTTATACATGATTTAAACTGTTGGCCTATTATTTGCTTGCTTTATGACATACTGACATGAAAAATTTATTTTTCCTTGTTCAGATGTCGGATGTTCCACCTGCTGGCATTTTGGGCAGTACAGACTCAGACCCCATCGCCCTACCTACTGCTACACCTGCTGCTGCTACTGCCGATACACCGGCCCCGACACCCACTAGTGATCCCGGCGCTTCTACTTCCGGAGTTGGTACCAGTGCACCTGCCCCAGTGACTGCTCCCGGACCCTCGAGGTCACAGCCTCGCATTGGTGGTATTAAGATCCCCGCGGAGTTTGGGGAAGGGCCGTTTCATAACCACATGCGCACGCCTTGCCGACGCACTCCCGACGGACGTTTAGTCGTGATTCCGCCAGGCAGACACAGACAGATGTTGGCCGCCTTCGGACGCTTCGGATTACCAGCTCAGCCACCAGTGTCACCGCCACACGATTCGGATGACTCATCATTCGCCGATTCTTCATCATCAAACGACTCCAGCGATGATGAGGATCCTGCCGATAGACCTATTCAGGCACCCTCCACCCCGCTGAAGAAGTGGTACCGTTTCGATGGCACCGTCATTCCAGGTGTGAATGGAGGTCGTGCTTTTACTGACGCTTTTGGCCATCGTCGTAGGGTTACTGCTCGTAAACGAGTTGTGCCATACCCTGCCGACCCACAGATACGTAAGGTTCCCCGTTATGTATTGACCATTCCTGGAACCGTACCACCTAGATTCAGATACGCACCACTTACATCTAGGGACGTACCGTCTACATCCGGAGCCGGACCATCTACATCAGCACCACCGGCACCACCCGCCCCACCTACACTGCCTGCCCCACCAGCTCCCTCTAACGAGGAACTGATGAGGGAGGTTGAGACTCTCCGAGCTCGAGTCACTGAGCTCGAGGAGCAGTTGGCTCGAGGAGCAGTTCACCCACCTTCACCGTAGGACTTGTATTTAGATTTCTTGATGTAATCTAGTTATAGTTTCATGTATTTCATATGTATTGTACGAACTTATTCAGATGTATGAAACTTATTATCATTAACAAATGGAACTTTGCGTTATTTAATTCTTGCACGATGTTCTAATTACATTGCTGTACGATGATTCTGTGGTATTTGTACCTAGAAGCATTATTTAATAACATGTGATGTTTTGATTCCATGTTATTCACTATATACTGTATTACTACTACTTGAATGCTGGATTTTGACTTGGGTCAAAATTTTTGTTTAGAATACCATGGCTAATGGAAGAACCACACCTACCGCCGCCCAGATTGAGGACATGATCAACGAACGGGTCGCTGCAGCCCTAGCAGAAAGAAATCTCGAAGCTCCACCGCCACCACCACCGGTTTTTCCACCCGTTCGAAATGGGTGTACATACAAGGAATTCCAGAGCTGCAAACCGCATAACTTCAGCGGCACCGAGGGACCAGTTGGTCTCACCAGATGGTTCGAAAAGTTGGAATCGGTATTCAGGGTTAGCAATTGTTCGGAAGCTAACAAAAAGAAATTTGCATCTTGCACGCTTTCTGATGGCGCGCTTACATGGTGGAATACCATGGCCCAAGCGCAAGGAATTGATGAGGCGTATGCTACGCCTTGGGAAGAATTTAAATGTGCTATGATCGAGGAATACTGTCCGAGAACCGAAATTCAGAAGATGGAAATCGAATTTATGCAGTTAAAGGCCGTAGGGAACGACCTTAACAGTTACAACCGTAGGTTTTTGGAGTTGGCTCTTATGTGTTCGACCATGGTCACCCCCGAATTTAAGCGCTTGGAAAAATACTTCTCGGGACTTCCTAAGTCCATCAAGCGTAATGTTACCTCATCCAAGCCACCAAGCGTTCCCGAAGCAATGCGCATGGCGCATACTCTCTTGAATCAAATCATCCTTGACGAGCCGGAGAAGGCTAAGTTTGAAACTGGTAGTGGCGAGAAGAGGAAATGGGACAACAACCACAACAACAACAGGGGTAAGAACTATGATCAAAACCCGGCGAAGCGACATGAAGGGTTCAGGCAAAACAACAACAACACCAACCCCAACAACAACAGCTCCAATCCGAACTACAAGGGAACTTTACCACAATGCAAGAGGTGTTATAAGCACCACACCGGGTATTGCAATGTTGTCTGTGAGAAATGCCAACGGACTGGGCATGTTGGTAAGGATTGTAAGGTTACTACTTTGAACGTGAAGCCAAACCACAACAACAATGGGCCTAGGAAATGTTATGAGTGTGGAAAGACGGGCCATTTCAGAAACGAGTGCCCAAACAAGCGTAAGGATGGCGGACCACCACGTGCTAGAGCCTTCAATGTTAATGCAAGGGACGCACGCGACAACCCCGACTTGGTGACAGGTATATTCAAAATCAACAATCTTTTAGCTTCTATCCTATTTGATACTGGTGCCGATAGGAGCTATGTGTGTAGACATTTTTGTGATAAGTTAGATTGGTCGTTAGTTCCTTTAAAGGAAAGTATGCTTGTCGAGGTCGCCAATGGAAAACTTGAAAAGGTTGACCATATTAGTCGGGGAGCTATTATCAACATAGCTGGTGCAGATTTCGAAATTGATTTGATACCTATCAAACTGGGAAGTTTTTACGTGATCGCCGGTATGGATTGGTTGAGCAAGATAAAGGCCGATGTTATCTGTGGAGATAAAGCACTTCGCATACCACAAGGAGATGGCGAACCACTGGTTATCTATGGAGAGAGATGTACCTCGAAGTTGAACCTCATTAGTTGCGTGAAAGCGCAAAAGATTATGAAGAAGGGACGCTTTGCTGTCCTAGCACATGTGAAAGCGGTAGAAACTGAGGTGAAGAACATGAACGACGTTCGAATTGTGAACGAATTTTCTGATGTCTTCCCAGAGGAATTTCCTGGATTACCACCGCAGAGAGCAGTAGAGTTTCAGATTGACTTAGTGCCAGGAGCTGCACCTGTAGCTCGCGCACCTTATAGACTCGCACCTTCCGAGATGCAAGAATTACAGAGTCAACTACAAGAGCTATTAGATCGAGGGTTTATCCAACCAAGCTTCTCGCCTTGGGGCACACCGGTGTTGTTTGTGAAGAAGAAGGATGGATCCTTCCGTATGTGTATCGACTACCGTGAACTCAACAAATTGACTATCAAGAATCGGTATCCTCTTCCACGAATTGACGATCTTTTTGATCAACTACAAGGATCGAGCGTTTATTCAAAGATCGATTTGCGATCTGGATATCACCAGCTGAGGGTGAAGGAAAGTGACGTGATGAAAACTGCATTCAGGACCCGTTATGGTCATTATGAGTTCCTCGTGATGCCATTCGGTTTGACAAATGCACCTGCCGTGTTCATGGATCTCATGAATCGTGTCTGCAAGCCTTACTTGGATAAGTTTGTTATCGTCTTCATAGATGATATCCTCATCTACTCTAAGAGCGAAGAAGAACATGAGCAACACCTTCGGCTAGTGCTTGAACTCTTAAGACAAGAGTAACTTTACGCCAAATTCTCCAAGTGCGAATTTTGGTTGAAGGAAGTACAGTTTTTCGGTCATGTTGTGAGCGACCAGGGTATCAAAGTTGATCCCGCCAAGATTGAAGCCATCAGCAAGTGGGAGACCCCCACTACTCCAACGCATATTCGCCAATTTCTAGGTCTCGCCGGTTATTACCGAAGATTCATCAAAGGATTTTCTCTGATTGCGCGTCCTTTGACCGCGCTGACTCACAAGGGCAAGAAGTTCATTTGGAAACCCACTCACGAATCAGCATTCCAAACTTTGAAGAAGAAGTTAACCACTGCACCTATCCTATCACTTCCTGAAGGCAGTGACGACTTTGTTGTTTATTGCGATGCTTCGAAGAGTGGTTTTGGTTGTGTACTGATGCAACGATCAAAGGTTATTGCCTATGCCTCCCGCCAATTGAAGATTCACGAGCGGAACTACACTACACATGATCTTGAACTTGGAGCCGTTGTCTTTGCGCTCAAATTGTGGAGACACTATTTGTATGGAACTAAGAGCACTATCTTCACCGATCACAAGAGTCTCCAGCACATATTTGATCAGAAGCAATTGAATATGAGACAGCGTCGATGGATCGAGACGCTCAACGACTACGATTGTGAACTCCGTTATCACCCTGGCAAGGCCAATGTTGTAGCTGACGCTTTAAGCCGAAAGGAGAGGACGGCACCTCTTCGTGTTAGGGCTCTGAACATCACCGTCCATTCGAACCTCAACAGCCAGATCAGAGTAGCCCAAGTTGAGGCTCTCAAGGAGGAGAACATATCTCACGAGCATTTGAACATACTTGTCTCTCGATTCGAGGTTAGAGAGTCTGGACTCCGATGTTATGCCGAAAGAATTTGGGTACCTTATTATGGAGATCTACGAAACCTGATACTTGATGAAGCACACAAATCGAGATATTCGATTCACCCCAGTGCGGGTAAGATGTACCACGACCTTAAAGAACAGTATTGGTGGCCGAATCTTAAAAAGGACGTTGCGACTTATGTTGGTAAGTGTTTGACTTGCTCGAAGGTTAAAGCCGAGCATCAAAGACCTTCTGGGTTGCTTCAACAACCGGAAATCCCACAATGGAAGTGGGAGATGATAACTATGGACTTTATCACCAAGCTGCCAAAGACAGTGGGCGGATACGATACCATTTGGGTTATTGTTGACCGTCTTACCAAGACTGCACATTTCTTAGCAATGAAAGAAACCGATACAATGGAGAGGCTTGCTCAACTGTACATTAAGGAAGTTGTATCACGACACGGTATACCCTTATCGATCATCTCCGATCGCGATCCTCGATTTGCTTCTAGATTTTGGCGTTCTTTACAAGAAGCCATGGGAACTCGTCTCGACATGAGCACTGCTTATCACCCTCAGACTGACGGGCAAAGTGAACGAACAATTCAAACCTTGGAGGACATGCTACGTGCATGTGTTATTGATTTTAGAAAGGCCTGGGAAAGGCATTTGCCACTCGCCGAATTCTCATACAACAACAGTTATCACTCGAGCATTAAAGCTGCACCTTTTGAAGCGTTGTATGGCCGCAAGTGCCGTTCTCCTCTTTGTTGGGCCGAGCTAGGTGAAGTGCAACTCACCGGGCCCGAGATAGTCCATGATACATCAGAAAAGATTGCTCAGATTCAAAACAGACTCAAGGTAGCTCGTGATCGCCAAAAGAGTTACACTGATAGTAAACGTAAAGACTTCGAATTCAACATCGGTGATCGTGTTATGTTGAAGGTTGCACCCTGGAAGGGTGTGATTCGTTTTGGAAAAAGCGGAAAGTTAAACCCGCGGTACATTGGTCCTTTTGAAATTTTGGAGCGTGTTGGACCCGTTGCTTATCGTCTTGATCTTCCAGAACAATTGAGTTCAGTTCATCCTACCTTCCACGTATCAAACTTGAAGAAGTGTCTTGCGCCACCTGAACTTATTATACCATTGGAGGAACTTACTATTAATGACAAACTCCACTTTGTGGAAGAGCCTGTCGAAATCATGGAAAAAGAAGTCAAGGAGTTGAAACACAATAGGATTCCGATCGTCCGAGTTCGATGGAATTCCAAACGAGGACCTGAGTTTACTTGGGAACGAGACGACCGCATGAGGCAGAAGTATCCTCACCTTTTCCCACCTCCTCCATCACCTTCAGATTCAGCTTAAAATTTCGGGATGAAATTTTCTTTAACAGGTGGGTAATGTAACGACCCTAGTTTTTCCAACGTTATTTATTAATAATTATTATTATTAATACGTTTGATTAAACGAATGTAAGTAATTACATTTACATGTTTTCATGATTGCCCGTACTTGACTTTTAAGTGCCCGGAACGTCTTTGTGACACACGAAACTTCACGAATAATATTTTTAGAATATTATTTACATTCATGATTATTTATTATTAATCATTTTAATTAACTAAGGTTTTTAGTTAATTACTTGGGCTTTATCTATTTAATTGCATCTTAAATTGGACTTGGGCTTTTAATTAATAAACTTGGACTAGTAAGCCCACCCTACACATCTAAATGGACTTGTAAGCCCATGGATTATGTTAATATTACATTAGGAACAAGCTTGGTTAATTAAGCTAATTAGGAGACAAAGCTTGTAAGCATGCTACTCCATACTCCCATGCTTTTAACCTTATTACTTAACCTAGCATACACCAAGCTCCAACACCTTAAAGCAAGCAAGTTGACTTCCTCTTTAAGCCTACCAAAACCGGCCACCTTAAGCCTCATGGGGATTCCATTTCAATTTTTTTTTGGTACTTATACACTAGCACACTTCACATTTCATCACACACACATACTTCTCAAGTTTTTCTCTCATATTCTCTCTAATAACTAGTAAGTAACAAGTTCAAAATCCTTTTCTTTTTCTTCTTATATTCGTGGCATTACATCATCATTATCATCTTGTTTTGTTAATTGTTACTTGTCATTGTTAAAGATCAAACTTAGTAGTTTGTATCTTCATGTAATCTTGCTACTTCCATTATGTTTAAGGAAGTCAAGAACAAAGAATCTAAGTTCTTTCATAACTTATGGTTCTACTTTACTTGTTTTCAAGATTTAAAGTTTATAATCTTCATGTTGTTACTGGTGTTCTTGTTTGTGGACTTAAACTCTTAAGATCCAAATTTTGATTTGAATCTTCTTAAGTATGAAACAAGCATAAACACACTACTTGTAACTTTAATCATTTCTTTCTTTTATAAGTATTTAATTTGTTACTATGGTCAAGTATTTACTAGTTAAAGACTTGATTATTATTCTTGAAATTTTGTAAGTTCAAGACATAGAAGTGTAACTTGCTAGTTACAACTTCACATACTTGTGTTGATTTAACTTAAGTACTAGATCTAGACTTTTGATACTAGGATCTTCAAGATCTACTAAGAACTAAGTTCTACAACCTAAGATCTTGTGTACTTAAGTTTATTTTCAAGTTTGTAGATTATTACTAGTTTTAAAGTTGATGTATGTGTTAGATCTAAGACCTTGATGAAACTTTGGTTCATCAAACATCATACAACTCTTAAGTGAGTTGATCTACATGTCTTAGACTCACACTTGTGTTGCTAGTGTCAAAACTTAGTTAGTATTACTTTCATAGTTCATGTGTGTGTAGATCTAGGACTTGATGTAACTTTAGTTCATCAAATTAATGTCTTAGACTTGCACTAGGGTTATGATGGACAAATCTTGGTTAAGATGATGTAGACACATCCATAAGTTGTACACTTGAAGCTATATGCATCAAGGATGAGAGCCATGATGAACATCAAGCACCAAGACCACCGGAACTCTCCAAACTTCCTGCTTTCTGTCCCAAAGTTTCTGACCTACTGTTTCTGGACCAGACCAGTAGGTCTGGGCTGATCCCATCTTGATTTTTGGATAGAAATTTTCGATTAGATAACTTTTCATATAAGACTCGTCTTAATCCGAGTTACGGTTTAGAGTCTACGGCCCTCCGAGCGTCACTATGTCCATTTACTTTTCTGTTTTCTGTGTACAGTTTCTGTTTTTCTGGTTTCTGTAACAGACAAGAACACCTGGGCTACTGTAACCTTGATTTTCAGATAGCTCAGTTCGTGTAGATAACTTTTCATATAAGACTCGTCTTAATCCGAATTACGGTTTAGGATTTATGGCCCTCCGATCGTCACTATGTCCTTTAACGTTGTGCAGAAATTTCTGACCTACTCGCACTTAGACCGTCGCCACGGTCAAACCAAGACGAGTTTGCTTCTGTAAATTTTATCACACTTAAGGGACTCATAGACGGAGTCATGGCCACTGGTCTCACCTTAATTCAGTAAGGGTAGAGGCCGTGGTGACTGACTGAAGTCAGACTTTGTTGAAAACTACTTTCATAAACGAAACTTACTTTACGCCTTGTGTTTGATGATGAATGATGATGACCCTTAAGACCTTAAATACATACTTTTAAACCTATTAATACGATTTACTGACTTAGTATTAATTGACTTAGGTTGAGGAATTCGGACCATTTACTTGCACACCTTTCCCGACTACTACTTTACCGCTACTACTATCATTGTGAGTTATAGCATTCCCTTTTTACTTTAACTTATTTTGGGAACTGAGAATACATGCGGATTTTATGTCTTACATACTAGGCACGAGTACTTAAACTTATATATGTGTGGGTTATACAACGGCATAAACATTCCCTTTAGCTCGGTAATGTTTAATCATTGGTTTTTGAACCGTGAACGCGAATCTTAGATATGGATCCATAGGGTTTGACATCCCCACTCGGGCTAGTAGCGCTAGCATTTAACGGGTGTTTAATACTTCGAGGTTATACGCACTTGCCAAGTGCACTTTAAGGGGGTACTTTAAACGTTAAGTTAGTTATCGAGTGCCCACGGTTAAGCATATACTTTTACATACTTTTGAACGCTCGTTGTAGCACTGAAATCTCGTGGCCTACTTACATTACTGTTATACTTAAACTATAGCTCACCAACCTTTGTGTTGACCTTTTTAAGCATGTATTTCTCAGGTGCTTGAAGTCGCTTCCGCTATCTTACTAGTCGTGCTGTAGAACCCGCTGCCTAGAGTTGTTATCGCATGACTACTCATCTTGCATTCAAACTTATTTACTTTTGAAACTATGTTATGTAATGACCATTGGGGTCACGTACACTTATGTAATGCTTCTACTTAGTGAAGTATACTTTTGGATTGTAAAACATTCGACGTTTGTTATGACGTCACTTTTATTAATGAATGCAAACTCTGTTTTGAAAACGCATATAGTACTTAACCTTGTAATGATCCTGTTGATGATGGTCCGTACATGATGATTTAGTACGGGGCGTCACAGAATCTATTAGAAGGTAACCTTATATTCTCGATTTTTGCTTGAGGACAAGCAAAGCTAAGTGTGGGGTATGTGATATCAGCTAAAAATTCACGTTTTTACCCCCGATATTAAGCCCTAAATCAATAAAGTTCCAAAATTTATCACCAAAATAGTCGCTTTGTCGGTTAATTTTAAGTAATTACAAAGGTGATGCAAAAAGAATCAAGTAAAACGGAGCTAAAACGAAGATTCTAGAGCAAAAATGGTGAAAGACAAGTTACGACCCTGGAAACTAAGTTACGATCCCAGGAACAAATAAGAAGATCCAAGCAAAACAGCAAACCAGCACCAAAATGGCCTGCCACACCGGCTTACCAGGCCGGCTTGCCATTTTGGCGTCGGCTTGCCAGATCAACCAACACCGGGCACAGCAAACGGGCTATGGCACCAGCTTGCCAGACACTGGGTAGCCACACCGGCCTGTGGCACGGGCTTACCACGCGGGCTTGCCACCCGTTTCCAGCCAAGGTTTCTTCTATAAATAGGGACCTTTGGGCTCATTTTACACACTCAATTTTCTGCTTCAAGTAAGTTTTAAATATTATTAGTTAGTTTTTAGTAGTAGCTAGCTTAGCTTTTATATTCTGGAGGATATCCCGTTGAGTCACTGCGATCTCGGGCATATTTCTTCGGCCTTTTCAGGTTTTTATCTGAAACACTTGTCTCATTATTTTTATCATTTATATTTAAATATGTGTTTTGATATTACCATGTTGACTTAATAAATCTGTATGTTACCATGATAAAAGTTTGGGTTAGCATAGTTATGTTAAATTAGTACGAATACTATTGTTATACTGAATCTGTGACCCCGATAGATTTGTATGCTAGCATCTTGAGGATTGAACAACCTAAGTTGTGATCATGACTTATCCACTTCTATGAACCTAGCTACTTCATAGGACTAAGACCGCGGGTTATAATGTGCCTGAAGACTCTATGAACTCGGTATGGTGTTCCCGAGAGCATTTAATGCACTTTTAGGATACGAAACTTAGAAATTGAGACATGAATGACCTAGTATGCCTATTGGTTGTTCTGAGGAGATCTCTTAAGAGCCACTAAGATCTAGTTAGTGCCTTAACTTTGTGACCTATTCCTATTGCATGTTCTTGTTTGATTGTTGCCTTAGGATTAAGTCATATCAAGTATTTTAGGTATCTATTAGAATTCTATCTACTTTACTTTTAGTCTATCAACTGCAGTGCTGTATAATTTTTAGATTAGTATGACCTCATTAGTATGATGGAATGGTTGTTATTTTACATTAATGTTTTATCAACTTAACCCGATGGACTCCTTCCGTTTGTGATCAGTGTTCACTCAACACGTCACGTTGTTATTCAATTCCCTAAACTGATAATGAGGGTTAGGATTAGAACTCAAATCACTAATAAACCTAGTGCTTTACTAAGGATAACCTTCGAGATTTAGATACCCTTAAATTATACAACCACAGTGACATACTTTTCATTGCTCAACGAGAGCTCCGAGAGTCTAGCGATAAGTAGGTCTGTGTAATTGGCTCATCTACCCAGATCTACACTATTCTAATCATAGCTTTAACATAAACATAATTACCTTTCTCTAGCCCAAACTGATATCTTGGTTAACATTTCCCCGATCTGCATACTACGGATATCCCTTCATTACTTTTACCTTTACGTAATTAGGACTTTTAGCTTTTAGCCATGTAAGACCCGAATAATAACTGTACATAAGTGTAAATAGGGTGCATATAGTGTGGGGGGCTGTATATAATTAAACTGAGGTCAGAGGCTGCCCAGGCCCTTGTGCGTGCCGCACAAGGGTAAGGGTGCACGTCGCGCACTTGCACTGTTGGCAGATTCCAGCTTTTAAATAAAGGTTTAATGAAAGGCATTATGGTCCTTTCACACGGGGCCGGTTTTAGGGCACTTATGGCCAGATTTGTGGTGGTTGAAGTACATTCAACACAACCACTAACATCATCTTCAATTCCACTTTAATCTTAGAGAGAGAAACCCTTTAAGTGAGTGTGATGACCCAGAAATTTCCAGCCAAATTTAAACTTAATCCTTAAATGATTTAACGTTTCCGATACGACAAGCAAAGTCTGATAAGTTAAATCTCAAACAATTTGAACTGTGTTCATGTATTCATTTAACCTTGACCAAATTTCGACGAGTCACGAACGATTATAAACATAAGATATGTATATATATATATATATATGTGTGTATATATTATAACTTGAAAACGTTAACAAAGTATTAAGTGTATAATACTTTACATTAAACGTATTTGTCTCAATATATGTTTTATATGTTTATCGACGGAATCAAAGGATATTATCTAACGATCGAAGTAGAAGATATTTTGATAGCATCTAACAATCACATAGTTATTACGATTGTTACGGGTCTCTGTTGTGAGGTCCACTTCGATTTAGAAAATCTTTCCCTTTTGATTGTATTTGGAATTAGATATATAAATAACTTGCAACGTGTATTTAAAACGTGTTTATGCATATTAAATATATATGTTTTCAAATTAGTTAAGTAAATGATAGTAACACTTGCTTAGTGATACGATTGGTATTTAGATATGTTAATTAGTACGTTTGAGAAATTAAAATAAACACTAGTACATAAATAAGCTATATCTATTTAAGTTTTAAAATAAAAACGTTATATGATATAATATTTTCTATTACGTAAACGATCTAAATTATACTTTGAAATATAATTGTTTTTGAAAAACTAAATATTATATAAATATTTAAACTATATGTAGTTTACAATGTAATAAGATTTTAAATGAATACAAAAACGTTTTGAATTTTAATTAATATTATCACGTTAATAAATATCGAGATCTTAATTTAAAGAAGCAAATGACCAAAACACTCAAATGAATAAATTACACTTTGAGTGGGATTGTTTTTCATTGATTTAAGACTAATTATTGATAAAGATACATATCACGCAACGAAAAGTACTAGTTTTCTAAACGTACGAAAATGCATTCGAGAAACCGAAACTAAGACATTAGTCGAGCGTAAACGTACGAGTCATCGGACCAAAAATTATAAGTCAACTATGCACATAAATATAATATAATATATAATTAATTAATATAAATATATATATTATATATATATATATATTTAATCATGTCGACAAGCAAAACGTTAAACGATTGTGTGCTGTCAAATCTTCCCATGCGATCGCATGGGATTTGGCTTGGGAAGCCATACGATCGCATGGCACCCTTGGGCTGGCCAACATTATAAAGCTCAACGAATTTGGTTTACAGCACACACACACTTACATATATCTATCTCTGCTCTCTATATTTATATATATTATTATATTATTATTATTATTATTATTATTATTATTATTATTATTATTATTATTATTATTAATATTAAGATTATTAATATTAATCTTATTATTATTAGTAATAGTATTATTAGGAGCGATATTATTAGTATTATACATAAAATACTACGACGAGGTTATGAGCGAGTTATTCCAAGATGGGTTTTTAGAGCAGGATAAAGCTAAGGAAATTATGAGTTATAGCTATGGAGGTAATGAGTATTATTTGTGGGTATGTTCGGGAGTCAAACCTATTGTTTATCATCTCCGTCGCGTCTAGTACCTTTCCTACAATATTGAATCTCAATATTGATATGTGAGCGCTCATAACTTAACTTTTATATATTAATAGTGTATCCCTGACTAGTGCTCGAGTATAAATGATTATACATGTTTGTATGCTTATTATTATCGTTAAATAGTTTATGATAGATCATGAATCTAATACATATGCTGTTAGATAAGATATATGATATGCATGTCGTTGGAAAGCTGTCAAAAAATTAATAACTTTTCATTTAGAAATCGTGTGTTTTCGAGGGACGGATTAAAAGTTATGGTCAACTGAATTATGATTAACATTAATCGGAATTGCTTTTGAATCTGCAATTCATATTTAATGTTTATGAGATTCATAAATTGGATTTTCAAATATTACTAATCGAGTAAATGAATTTCTATATAAGGCACGTCTCGTCTTGTTGAACAATTATCAAAATTGACTGTCTCATCATGTTTTAAAGCTTTATAAACACTATAATCTAGTTTTACAAGTATTGGGAAACTATATGAAATGTTAAAATATATTCAATTGCCTTGATCATTCCAATACAATATAACTCTTGAAATAAATAATGTTTTGAGTTCGATAAACTATAGATTCGTTCAAATATCAAGACTTATACTATGTTAATATAATAAACATGTATATATTTAAAGTTCATATTAGGTCAGGTTAACTTTTGAAATGAATTTTGTTAACTTTCACATGTCGGTCTCGAGCATTAGGATTGTGATACACTATGACCCGACCTAGCTTGTTAGACATGTATTGACCAACATATGTTCTCTAGGTTGAGATCTATGGTAACTTTGCATTCCGAGTTTCGGTTACATTTCGATGAATGAATTTATGTGCTGCTAAGGTGAGTTTCATTTGCTCCCTTTTTAATTGCTTTTGCAATATATATTTTTGGGCTGAGAATACATGCACTTTATTTTAAACGCAATGGATACAAGTACATATTAAATTCTACACCGAGTTTGAAACGAAAATCCCTTAGCTTTGTTAACTAGTAACTGTCGGTTATAAGAACTGGTAGGCGTGAATAGTTGTATATGGATCCATTGGGCTTGACATGAAATGTCCCGTTCATATTGATTATAAACGTTTCATATTAATTGATTTCGTCGCGAGGTTTTGACCTCTATATGAGACGTTTTTCAAAGACTGCATTCATTTTTAAAACAATTATAACCTTTATTTTATCGATAAGGGTTTAAAAAGCATTATGTAGATTATCAAATAATGATAATCTAAAATATACCGTTTACACACGACCATTACATAATGGTTTACAATATGAATATATTACATCAAAAATAAGTTTCTTGAATGCAGTTTTACATAATATCATACAAGCATGGACTCCAAATCTTGTCCTTATTTTAGTATGCAACAGCGAAAGCTCTTAATAATCACCTGAGAATAAACATGCTTAAAACATCAACAAAAATGTTGGTGAGTTATAGGTTTAACCTATATATTATCAAATCATAATAATAGACCACAAGATTTCATATTTCAATACATTCCATACATAGAGATAAAAATCATTCATACGGTAAACACCTGGTAACCAACATTAACAAGATGCATATAAGAATATCCCCATCATTCCAGGACATCCATCGGACATGATATAAAAACTCGAAGTACTAAAGCATTCGCTACAACAGATGGGGTTTGTTGGGACCAATAGATCTATCTTTAGGATTCGCGTCAATTAGTAGACTGGTTTACTAATTCTTAGATTACCAAGTAAAAGTGGCATATTCGGCTTCCATCATTCAACCATAGAAAGTAGTTTCATGTACTTGTGTCTATTTTGTAAAACATTTATAAAGCTGCAAGTATTCTCATCCCAAAAATATTAGATTTTAAAAGTGGGACTATAACTCACTTTCACAGATTTTTACTTCGTCGGGAAGTAAGACTTGGCCACTGGTCGATTCATGAACCTATAACAAATATGTACATATATATTAAAGTATGTTCAAAATATATTTACAACATTTCTAATACGTTTTAATGTTTTAAGTTTATTAAGTCAGATGTCCTCGTTAGTAACCTACAACTAGTTGTCCATAGTTAGATGTATAGAAATAAATTGATATATATTATCTTAACCCAATCCACGACCCATTGTATCTACATCTCAGGCTAGATCACAACTCAAAGTATATATATTTTTGGAATCAACCTCAACCCTGTATAGCTAACTCCAACATTACTGCATATAGAGTGTCTATGGTTGTTCAAAATAATATATATAGATGGGTCGATATGATATGTCAAAACATTTGCATACGTGTCTATGGTATCCCAAGATTACATAATATATTAGAATATATGTATTATACAATATAAGTTAGCTAGGATATGATTAATATAGATTTGTTACCAATTTTCACGTAGCTACAACAAGTAAAAATATCCAATCTTGTTTTACCCATAACTTCTTCGTTTTAAATCCGTTTTGAGTGAATCCAATTGCTATGGTTTCATATCGAACTTAAGTTTATAAATTTATATATAAAAGGTATAAGTTTATAGTCGGAAATACAGGTTACACGTTGTTTTTGTAAAGGCAGTCATTTCAGTCGAAAGAACGACGTCTAGATGACCATTTTGGAAAATATACTTCCACTTTGAGTTTAATCATGATTTTTGGATATTGTTTCATGTTCATAAGAAAAATCATTTTCCCAGCAGAACAACTTTTAAATCAAAGTTTATCATAGTTTTTTAATTAACTAACCCAAAACAGCCCGCGGTGTTACTACGACGGCGTATATCCTATTTTACGGTGTTTTTCATGTTTTCAGGTTTTAAATCATTAAGTTAGCATATCATATAGATATAGAAAATGTGTCTAGTTGATTTTAAAAGTCAAATTATAAGGATTAACTTTTGTTTGCGAACAAGTTTAGAATTAACTAAACTATGTTCTAGTGATTTCAAGTTTAAACCTTCGAATAAGGTAGTTTTATATATATGAATCGAATGATGTTATCAACATCATTACTACCTCAGGTTTTGTGGATAAACCTACTAGAAATGAGAAAAATAGATCTAGGTTCAAAGGATCCTTGGATGGCTTGAAAGTTCTTGAAGCAGAATCATGACACGAAAACAAGTTCAAGTAAAATTTACACTCGAAATAAGATTGTTATAGTTATAGAAATTGAATCAAAGTTTGAATATGAGTATTACCTTGTATTAGAAATATATCTTACTATAAATAAGAAAGATTTCTTGAGGTTGGATGATCACTTTACAAGATTGGAAGTAAGCTAGCAAACTTGGAAGTATTCTTGATTTTATGAAACTAGAACTTATAGAATTTATGAAGAACACTTAAAACTTGAAGATAGAACTTGAGAGAGATCAATTTGATGAAGAAAATTGAAGAATGAAACTGTTTGTAGGTGTTTTTGGTCGTTGGTATATGGATTAGATATAAAGGATGTGTAATTTTATTTACATGTAAATAAGTCATGAATAATTACTAATATTTTTGTAATTTTATGAGATATTTCATGCTAGTTGCCAAATGATAGTTTCCACATATGTTAGGTGACTCACATGAGCTGCTAAAAGCTGATCATTGGAGTGTATATACCAATAGTACATACATCTAAAAGCTGTGTATTATACGAGTACGAATACGGGTGCATACGAGTAGAATTGTTGATGAAACTGAACGAGGATGTAATTGTAAGCATTTTTGTTAAGTAGAAGTATTTTGATAAGTGTCTTGAATTCTTTCAAAAGTATATGAATACATATTAAAACACTACATGTATATACATTTGAACTGAGTCGTTAAGTCATCGTTAGTCGTTACATGTAAATGTTGTTTTGAAACCTTTAGGTTAACGATCTTGTTAAATATTGTTAATCCATTATTTATTATATCTAAAGAGATGTTAAATTATTACATTATCATGATATTAAGATATATTAATATATCTTAGTATGATATATATACAGTTAAATGTTGTTACAACGATAATCGTTACATATATGTCTCGTTTCGAAATCATTAAGTTAGTAGTCTTGTTTTTACATATGTAGTTCATTGTTAATACACTTAATGACATGTTTAATTATCATTTATCATGATTAAACATAGTGTATAAATATCTTAATATGATTCATATGTATTTATTAAGACGTTGTTATAACGATAATCGTTATATATATCGTTTCGAGTTTCTTAATTCAATAAACTCAATTTTATGTATATAACTCATTGTTAAAATACCTAATGAGATACTTACTTATCATAATATCATGTTAACTATATATATAATCATATATATATATAATCATATAGTTTTTACAAGTTTTAACGTTCGTGAATCACCGGGCAACAAGGGTGGTCAATTGTCTATATGAAACCTATTTAAATTAATCAAGTCTTAATAAGTTTGATTGCTTAACATGTTGGAAACACTTAATCTTGTAAATAACAATTTCATTTAATATATATAAACATGGAAAATTTCGGGTCACTACAGTACCTACCCGTTAAATAAATTTCGTCCCGAAATTTTAACCAGTTGGAGGTGTTGATGTATCTTCTGGAAATAAGTGCGGGTATTTCTTCTTCATCTGATCTTCTCATTCCATGTGAACTCGGGTCCTCTACTAGCATTTCATCAAACTTTAACAATTGGTAACTTGTTTTGCTTAAGTCTTTTAACCTCACGATCCATTATTTCGACGCGTTCTTCGATGAATTGAAGTTTTTCGTTGATTTAGATTTCGTCTAATGGAATAGTGAGATCTTCTTTAGCAAAACATTTCTTCAAATTTGAGACGTGGAAGGTGTTATGTATAGCCGCGAGTTGTTGTGGTAATTCAAGTCGGTAAGCTACTGGTCCGACACGATCAATAATCTTGAATGGTCCTATATACCTTGGATTTAATTTCCCTCATTTACCAAATCGAACAACGCCTTTCCAAGGTGCAACCTTAAGCATGACCATCTCTCCAATTTCAAATTCTATATCTTTTCTTTTAATGTCGGCATAGCTCTTTTGCCGACTTTGGGCAGTTTTCAACTGTTGTTGAATTTGGATGATCTTCTCGGTAGTTTCTTGTATTATCTCCGGACCCATAATCTGTCTATCCCCCACTTCACTCCAACAAATCGGAGACCTACACTTTCTACCATAAAGTGCTTCAAACGGCGTCATCTCAATGCTTGAATGGTAGCCGTTGTTGTAGGAAAATTATGCTAACGGTAGATGTCGATCCCAACTGTTTCCGAAATCAATAACACATGCTCGTAGCATGTCTTTAAGTGTTTGTATCATCCTTTCGCTCTGCCCATCAGTTTGTGGATGATAGGCAGTACTCATGTCTAGACGAGTTCCTAATGCTTGCTCTAATGTCTGCCAGAATCTTGAAATAAATCTGTCATCCCTATCAGAGATAATAGAGATTGGTATTCCATGTCTGGAGACGACTTCCTTCAAATACAGTTGTGCTAACTTCTCCATCTTGTCATCTTCTCTTATTGGCAAGAAGTGTGCTGATTTGGTGAGACGATCAACTATTACCCAAATAATATCAAAACCACTTGCAGTCCTTGGCAATTTAGTGATGAAATCTATGGTAATGTTTTCCCATTTCCATTCTGGGATTTTGGGTTGTTGAAGTAGACCTGATGGTTTCTGATGCTCAGCTTTGACCTTAGAACACGTCAAACATTCCCCTACGTATTTAGCAACATCGGCTTTCATACCTGGCCACCAAAAATGTTTCTTGAGATCTTTGTACATCTTCCCAGTTCCAGGATGTATTGAGTATCTGGTTTTATGAGCTTCTCTAAGTACCATTTCTCTCATATTTCCAAATTTTGGTACCTAAATTCTTTCAGCCCTATACCGGGTTCCGTCTTCCCGAATATTAAGATGCTTCTCCGATCCTTTGGGTATTTCATCCTTTAAATTTCCTTCTTTTAAAACTCCTTGTTGCGCCTCCTTTATTTGAGTAGTAAGGTTATTGTGAATCATTATATTCAAAGCTTTTACTCGAATGGGTTCTCTGTCCTTTCTACTCAAAGCGTCGGCTACCACATTCGCCTTCCCCGGGTGGTAACGAATCTCAAAGTCATAATCATTCAACAATTCAATCCACCTGCACTGCCTCATGTTCAGTTGTTTCTGATTAAATATATGTTGAAGACTTTTGTGGTCGGTATATATAATACTTTTGACCCCATATAAGTAGTGCCTCCAAGTCTTTAATGCAAAAACAACCGCGCCTAATTCCAAATCATGTGTCATATAATTCTGCTCGTGAATCTTCAATTGTCTAGACGCATAAGCAATTACCTTCGTTCGTTACATTAATACACAACTGAGACCTTTCTTTGAAGCGTCACAATATATCACAAAATCATTATTCCCTTCAGGTAATGACAATATAGGTGTCGTAGTTAACTTTTTTTTAACAATTGAAATGCTTTCTCTTGTTCATCCTTCCATTCAAATTTCCTCCCTTTATGCAATAATGCAGTCAAGGGTTTTGCTATTCTGGAAAAATCTTGGATGAACCTTCTGTAGTAACCAGCTAGTCCTAAAAATTGGCGTATATGCTTCGGAGTTTTCGGGGTTTCCCATTTTTCAACGGTTTCAATCTTTGCTGGATCTACCTGAATACCTTCTTTGTTCACTATGTGACCGAGGAATTGAACTTCTTCCAACCAAAATGCATACTTTGAAAACTTACCGTACAGTTTTTCTTTTCTCAGCAACTCTAGCACTTTTCTTAAATGTTCTTCATGCTCTTGATCATTCTTCGAGTAAATAAGTATGTCATCGATGAAAACAATGACAAACTTATCAAGATATGGCCCACACACTCAGTTCATGAGGTCCATGAACACAGCTGGTGCATTGGTCAATCTAAACGGCATAACCATAAACTCGTAATGACCGTAACGCGTCCTAAAAGCAGTCTTTGAAATATCATCCTCCTTTACCCGCATTTGATGATACTCAGAACGTAAATCAACCTTTGAATAAACCGACGAGCCTTGTAGTTGATCAAATAAGTCGTCGATTCTTGGTATTGGGTAGCGGTTCTTGATGGTAAGTTTGTTCAACTCTCGGTAGTCGATACACAACCTAAATGTACCATCCTTCTTCTTGACAAACAAAACAGGAGCTCCCCACGGTGATGTGCTTGGTCGAATGAAACCATGCTCTAAAAGTTCTTGTAATTGGCTCTAAAGTTCCTTCATTTCGCTAGGTGCGAGTCTGTATGGAGCATGAGCTATTGGTGCAGCTCCCGGTACAAGGTCTATTTGAAATTCAACAGATCGGTGTGGAGGTAGTCCCGGTAATTCTTTCAGAAATACATCGAGAAATTCTTTGCGACTGGAACATCATTGATGTTCTTTTCTCCAGAATTGACTTTCTCGACGTGTGCTAGCACAGCATAGTAACCTTTTCTTATTAGTTTTTGTGCGTTCAGGTTACTAATAAGATTTAACTTCGCGTTGCTCTTTTCTCCGTACACCATTAAGGGTTTTTCTTTTTCTCGTATAATGCGAATTACATTTTTGTAACAAATGATCTCTGCTTTTACTTCTTTCAACCAGTCCATACCGATTATCACATCAAAACTCCCTAACTCTACTGGTATCAAGTCAATCTTAAATGTTTAGCTAACCAGTTTAATTTCTTGATTCCGACATATATTATTCGCTGTAATTAATTTACCATTTGCTAATTCGAGTAAAAATTTATTATCCAAGGGCGTCGGTGAGCAACTTAGTTTAGCACAAAAATCTCTACTCATATAGCTTCTATCCGCACCCGAATCAAATAAAACATAAGAAGATTTATTGTCAATGAGAAACGTACCCGTAACGAGCTCTGGGTCTTCCTGCGCTTCTGCCGTATTAATATTGAAAACTCTTCCACGGCCCTGCCCATTAGTATTCCCCTGATTCGGGCAATTTCTACTAAAGTGGTCCGGTTTTCCACATCCAAAACAAACTATGGCGGTATTATTTGTTCCGACATTATTTGTTCCTTTAGTTCTGTTATGCATTGGTCCGTAGATTTCGCACTTCTTTGCGGTATGACCATTTCTTTTACACATGTTGCAAAATGTCGTGCAGAACCCCAGATGATGCTCTTCACATCTTTGGCATGGCTGTTTTTGGTTTTTGTTGCCATTGTTGTTATTGAGATTGTTGTTGGAATTGTTATTGTTGCTGTTGTTGTTGTTGTTGTTAATGTTATTGGGCCGGTTATTATAGTTGTTGTTGGGACGTTTGTTGAAGTTGTTGTTGCGATTGATGTTGCGGTTATTGGGATAGTTGTTGCGATTTGGTTGTGATTGTTGTTGTTGTATTGGTGACTCTTGTCATTGGTTTCTTCCCACTTTCTCTTGACTTATTTCATGTTAGCCTCTTCGGTCGCCTGCTTTTTAATCCTTCCTTCGATCTGGTTCACTAATTTGTGCGCCATTCGACTCGCCTTTTGTATGGAGGCGGGCTCGTGTGAACTCACATCTTCTTGAATTCTTTCAGGTAACCCTTTTACAAATGCGTCGATCTTCTCTTCTTCGTCTTCAAATGTTCTGGGACACAATAGGTACAATTCTGTGTGCAGTGACCCGAACTTTTCCATGTTTATATATATTAATTGAGATTGATATTTACATGATTAAATGTTTCCAACATGTTAAGCACTCAAACTTGTTAAGACTTGATTAATTGAAATATGTTTCATATAGACAATTGACCACCCAAGTTGACCGGCGATTCACGAACGTTAAAACTTGTAAAAATGACATGACGATATATATATATGGATATACATATGGTTAACATGAGATTATGATAAGTAAGTATCTCCATAAGTATATTAACAATGAGTTATATACATATAAACAAGACTACTAACTTAAGGATTTCGAAACGAGACATATATGTAACGATTATCATTGTAACGACATTTAAATGTATATATATCATATTAAGATATATTAATATATCATTATATCATGATAATATAATAATTTAACATCTCATTAGATATAATAAACAATGGGTTAACAACATTAATTGAGATCGTTAACTTAAAGATTTCAAAACAACACTTACATGTAACGACTAACGATGACTTAACGACTCAGTTAAAATGTATATACATGTAGTGTATTTAGATGTATTAAAATACTTTTGGAAGACTTCAAGACATATATCAAAACACTCATACTTAACGAAAATGGTTACAGTTACTTTCCCATTCTTTTCTTTCATCAAGAATTCTAGTCGTATTCTTACCCGTATTATACACAGCTTCAAAACGTACTTACTATAGGTATATACCAATAGGAACTAGCATGGGATTCCACTCTTGATTATGTCATGTATGACTAATCAATTTTAACTTCTACCATGAACTAGTCAACTAACTAGAACTCCTTTTAACCCCACTCACCACTCACCAATTACCACTCATCATTCACTCCATTTCACTTCCAATTCTCTTTCTAATTCTCTCTCAACACACACACACACTATTATGAACGTATTTTTCCAGTAGTTAATCATCATCTTCATCAAAAATCACTTCAAGAATCAAGCTATAATCATCATATGAAGAACACTTCAAGAACACTTCAAAAATCCCTTCAAGTTTACTAATTTACTTCCAAGCTTTCTAATCCATTCCAAGTAATAATCTAAGATCAAGAAACCTTTGTTATATACAGTAGGTTATCTTTCTTATTCAAGGTAATATTCATATTCAAACTTTGATTCAATTTCTATAACTATAAACTATCTTAATTCGAGTAAAAATCTTACTTGAACTTGTTTTTGTGTCATGATCCTACTTCAAGAACTTTCAAGCCATCCAAGATCCTTTGAAGCTAGATCATTTCTTGTCACTTCCAGTAGGTTTACCTACTAAACTTGAGGTAGTAATGATGTTCATAACATCATTCGATTCATATATATAAAACTATCTTATTCGAAGGTTTAAACTCGTAATCACTAGAACATAGTTTAGTTAATTTTAAACTTGTTCGCAAACAAAAGTTAATCCTTCTAACTTGACTTTTAAAATTAACTAAACACATGTTCTATATCTATATGATATGCTAACTTAATGATTTAAAACCTGGAAACACGAAAAACACCGTAAAACCAGATTTACGCCGTCGTAGTAACACCGCGGGCGGTTTTGGGTTAGTTAATTAAAAACTATGATAAACTTTGATTTAAAAGTTGTTATTCTGAGAAAATGATTTTTATTATGAACATGAAACTATATCCAAAAATTATGGTTAAACTCAAAGTGAAAGTATGTTTTCTAAAATGGTCATCTAGACGTCGTTCTTTCGACTGAAATGACTACCTTTACAAAAACGACTTGTAACTTATTTTTCCGACTATTAAACTATATTTTTTCTGTTTAGATTCATAAAATAGAGTTCAATATGAAACCATAGCAATTTGATTCACTCAAAACGGATTTAAAATGAAGAAGTTATGGGTAAAACAAGATTGGATAATTTTTCTCATTTTAGCTACGTGAAAATTGATAACAAATCTATTCCAACCATAACTTAATCAACTTGTATTGTATATTATGTAATCTTGAGATACCATAGACACGTATACAATGTTTCGACCTATCATGTCGACACATCTATATATATTTCGGAACAACCATAGACACTCTATATGTGAATGTTGGAGTTAGCTATACAGGGTTGAGGTTGATTCCAAAATATATATAGTTTGAGTTGTGATCAATACTGAGATACGTATACACTGGGTCGTGGATTGATTCAAGATAATATTTATCGATTTATTTCTGTACATCTAACTGTGGACAACTAGTTGTAGGTTACTAACGAGGACAGCTGACTTAATAAACTTAAAACATCAAAATATATTAAAAGTGTTGTAAATATATTCTGAACATACTTTAATATATATGTATATATTGTTATAGGTTCGTGAATCAACAGTGGCCAAGTCGTACTTCTCGACGAAGTAAAAATCTGTGAAAGTGAGTTATAGTCCCACTTTTAAAATCTAATATTTTTGGGATGAGAATACATGCAGGTTTTATAAATAATTTACAAAATAGACACAAGTACGTGAAACTACATTCTATGGTTGAATTATCGAAATCGAATATGCCCCTTTTTATTAAGTCTGGTAATCTAAGAACTAGGGAACAGACACCCTAATTGACGCGAATCCTAATGATAGATCTATTGGGCCTAACAAACCCCATCCAAAGTACCGGATGCTTTAGTACTTCGAAATTTATATCATATCCGAAGGGTGTCCCTGAATGATGGGGATATTCTTATATATGCATCTTGTTAATGTTGGTTACCAGGTGTTCACCATATGAATGATTTTTATCTCTATGTATGGGATGTGTATTGAAATATGAAATCTTGTGGTCTATTGTTACGATTTGATATATATAGGTTAAACCTATAACTCACCAACATTTTTGTTGACGTTTAAAGCATGTTTATTCTCAGGTGAATATTAAGAGCTTCCGCTGTTGCATACTAAAATAAGGACAAGATTTGGAGTCCATGTTTGTATGATATTGTGTAAAAACTGCATTCAAGAAACTGATTTCGATGTAACATATTTGTATTGTAAACCATTATGTAATGGTAGTGTGTAAGCACGATATTTTAGATTATCATTATTTGATAATCTACGTAAAGCTTTTTAAACCTTTATTTATGAAATAAAGGTTATGGTTTGTTTTAAAAATGAATGCAGTCTTTGAAAAACGTCTCATATAGAGGTCAAAACCTCGCAACGAAATCAATTAATATGGAACGTTTTTAATCAATAAGAACGTGACATTTCAGTTAGTATCCGAGCGTTGGTCTTAGAGAACCAGAATTTTGCATTAGTATGTCTTATCGAGTTTGTTAGGATGCATTAGTGAGTCTGGACTTCGACCGTGTTTACTTGAAAAATGATTGCTTAACAAATTTTGTTGGAAACTATATATTTTTAACATGTGAATATTATGTGATATATTAATCTCTTAACGCGTTTGATATTATGTGATAGATGTCTACCTCTAGAACAAGTCCCATTGACTCACCTAATAATAATGAAGAGTCAAATGTAAATTGGAATGATTCGTGGACTGATTCACAAGTTCCCGAAGAGGAACCGGAAGAAGAGTCGGAACCAGAAGAAGAATCGGAACCGGAAGAAGAATCGGAACCGGATGAAGAAATAGAACCGGTGGGGGAAATATTAAAACGGTTAAGTAAAAGAAAATCCTCAACCAACCGACCAAGGTTAATTATGATCAATGGTGTTTCCGCTAAGGAAGCAAAATATTGGGAGGATTACCAATTCTCCGATGAATCGGATTCTGACGAGAATTCCGATGATGTTATAGAAATTACCCCAACTGAATTTAAAAAGGCAAAAGAAAATAATAAAGGAAAGGGCATAAAAATAGAGAAATCTAATTTCAACCCCGATGAACTTTATATGTATCGTCAACCCCCGAAGTCCTTAAGTTGTAACAATGACCCGGGAACCTCTAAACCACCAGGTTTTTCTAAACCAATGTGGAAAACGACGGCTCGTATTAGGGGAACATCATATATCCCTAGAAACTTGACAAAACGAACCAAAACCGAAGAAGAAGAAACAAGCGAGTCAGAATAAGATAGTTGTATTCGTGTGGTGTAATATATGTAATATAGTGTGCTTATGCTTTATGATATATGTAAAAGTTGCTTGTATTAATAAGTATTTTTTTATGAATCTAACTCTTGTCTATTTTACAGTATAAAAACACAAAATGGATAGACAACCCAATATTTTAAGAGACCTACCCGGAGACATGATTGATGAAATCTTGTCTAGAGTCGGTCAGAATTCTTCGGCACAACTATTTAAGGCTAGATCAGTTTGTAAGACATGCGAAGAACGTTCCAAGAATGCCTTGGTTTATAAAAGGCTTTCGCTCGAAAGATGGGGGATATCACATTGGGAAATCCATAAGTTACGATGTGTTTACTTTGACGCATATATTGCGGGGAACCCAAATGCTATTTTACGCAATGGGTTAAGAAATTATTTTGACTCAATATATCCGAATATTGGACTTCGTGATTTAGAAAAAGCGGCTAACATGCAACATAAAGAAGCATGTTATGCTTACGGATTAGTAATGTTCGCTTCTCACCAAGGTGAGAACAAGAACATCGGCCTACAACTATTAAACAAAACGTTCCCACAAGTGACGGAGTCGGTAATTGGGGTAAGAAATGAGGTTTTTAGATTGTTACGGGACTTTTGGACATTACGTAACCCTCGTCCCTTTGACGACGTTACAACACGCTGTCTTATCAACGGCCATAACGGTTATGTTCCACAAGACCAAGGATGGGAAGTAGTCCTAGTAAAACCAGAATGCATGACTTGTTTCTGGACGTATGAATTACGTGTCTTTATTGCCTTTGCTGAACGACTTGTGTACTAGCTAGAATTATCTTCACAACTATCTTGTATCAAAGTTATTGTGTGCTATATTTCATGCTTTATGTAAAATAAGCGGTATTGTAAGTTTGTAAAATATTGTATAAAAGTTTGAACGCGAAATATTATTATAATCAGTTTTTCATATAGAATTGTAGTAGTTGAATTTTATATTAGCTACTAAGTATGAACTTAACGGGTAGGTACTACCCGAATTTAAACTTATAAAACGCTAATATGAAGAAAAAGCTTTTATAAATGAGTTCATATTATGCTACGAAATACTATTAACTACTCTTAATATTCTGTATGATTAACTTGTTCCATTTGACTATTTTGAAGGAAATGGCGCCGACAACTCGACACACCGTGAATATGAATGAAGAGGAATTCCGTACTTTTCTAGCTTCAAACATAGCCGCAGTACAGGCTGCGCTACATACCAATAATAACCTCGGATCTAGCAGTACAGGAAATCGTGTAGGATGCACCTACAAAGAATTCACTGCCTGCAAACCTTTGGAATTTGATGGAACCGAAGGACAGATCGGATTGAAACGGTGGACCGAGAATGTCGAATCGGTGTTTGCCATAAGTAAGTGTACTGAAGAGGACAAAGTAAAGTACGCTACGCATACCTTCACAGGTTCTGCGTTAACATGGTGGAATACCTATCTAGAGCAAGTGGGACAAGACGATGCGTACGCACTACCGTGGTCAACATTCAAGCACTTGATGAACGAGAAGTACCATCCCAGAACCAAGGTCAATAAGCTCAAGACAGAACTTAGAGGGTTACAAACCCAAGGATTTGATATTACCACATACGAAAGACGATTCACAGAATTGTGCCTATTGTGTCCGAGAGCATTCGAAGATGAGGAAGAGAAGATCGACGCATTTGTGAAAGGATTACCGGAAAGAATCCAAGAAGATATAAGTTCACACGAGCCCGCCTCCATACAACAGGTATGTAGAATGGCTCACAAACTAGTGAACCAGATTGAAGAAAGAATTAAAGAACAGACTGCTGAAGAGGCCAATGTGAAGCAAGTTAAAAGAAAGTGGGAGGAAAACGGTGATAAGAATCACCAATACAACAACAACAGCAATTACAACAATAATCGCAACAATTATCCCAACAATCGCAACATCAATCGCAACTACAACAAATGGCCAAACAACAACAACAACAACAACAACAATAACAACAACAACAGCAACTACAACAATCATCCCAACAACAATAATAACCGCAACAACAACAACAACAATCAGAAGCAGCTATGCCAAAGGTGTGAAAAGTATCACTCGGGGTTCTGCACCAAATTTTGCAACAAGTGTAAAAGAAATGGTCATAGCGCGGCGAAGTGTGAGGTCTACGGACCAGGGGTTAATAGAACGAAAGGAACAAATGGTGTCGGAACGAGTAATGGCGGAGCAAGTAGTGTCGGAGCAAGTTATGCCAATGTAGTATGTTATAAATGTGGAAAACCGGGCCACATTATTAGAAATTGCCCGAACCAGGAGAACACGAATGGACAAGGCTGCGGAAGAGTTTTCAATATTAATGCGGCAGAGGCATAGGAAGACCCGGAGCTTGTTACGGGTACGTTTCTTATTGACAATAAATCTGCTTACGTTTTATTTGATTCGGTTACGGATAGAAGATATATGAGTAGAGATTTTTGTGCTAAATTAAGTTGTCCATTGACGCCTTTGGATAGTAAATTTTTACTCGAAGTAGCAAATGGTAAATTAATTTCAGCAGATAATATATGTCGGAATTGAGAAATTAAACTGGTTAGCGAAACATTTAAGATTGACTTGATACCAGTAGAGTTACGGAGTTTTGATGTGATAATCGGTATGGACTGGTTGAAAGAAGTGAAAGCAGAGATCGTTTGTTACAAAAATGCAATTCGCATTATACGAGAAAAAGGAAAACCCTTAATGGTGTACGGAGAAAAGGGCAACACGAAGCTACATCTTATTAGTAATTTGAAGGCACAAAAACTAATAAGAAAAGGTTGCTATGCTGTTCTAGCACACGTCGAGAAAGTACAAACTGAAGAAAAGAGCATCAATGATGTTCCCGTCGCAAAAGAATTTCCCGATGTATTTCTGAAAGAATTACCGGGATTACCCCCACATCGATCCGTTGAATTTCAAATAGATCTTGTACCAGGAGCTGCACCAATAGCTCGTGCTCCTTACAGACTCGCACCCAGCGAGATGAAAGAACTGCAAAGCCAATTACAAGAACTTTTAGAGCATGGTTTCATTCGACCAAGCACATCACCGTGGGGAGCTCCTGTTTTGTTTGTCAAGAAGAAAGATGGTACATTCAGGTTGTGTATCGACTACCGAGAGTTGAACAAACTTACCATCAAGAACCGCTACCCACTACCGAGAATCGACGACTTATTTGATCAACTACAAGGCTCGTCTGTTTATTCAAAGATTGACTTACGTTCCGGGTATCATCAAATACGGGTGAAAGAAGATGATATTCCAAAGACTGCTTTTAGAACACGTTACGGTCATTATGAGTTTATGGTCATGCCATTTGGTTTAACTAATACACCAGCTGTGTTCATGGACCTTATGAACCGAGTGTGTGGACCATACCTTGACAAGTTTGTCATTGTTTTCATTGATGACATACTTATTTACTCAAAGAATGACCAAGAACACGGTGAACATTTGAGAAAGGTGTTAGAAGTATTGAGGAAGGAAGAATTGTACGCTAAATTTTCAAAGTGTGCATTTTGGTTGGAAGAAGTTCAATTCCTCGGTCACATAGTGAACAAAAAAGGTATTAAGGTGGATCCGGCAAAGATAGAAACTGTTGAAAAGTGGGAAACCCCGAAAACTCCGAAACACATACGCCAGTTTTTAGGACTAGCTGGTTACTACAGAAGGTTCATCCAAGACTTTTCCAGAATAGCAAAACCCTTGACTGCATTAACGCATAAAGGGAAGAAATTTGAATGGAAGGATGAACAAGAGAAAGTGTTTCAGTTATTGAAGAAAAAGCTAACTACGGCACCTATATTGTCATTGCCTGAAGGGAATGATGATTTTGTGATTTATTGTGACGCATCAAAGCAAGGTCTCGGTTGTGTATTAATGCAATGAACGAAGGTGATTGCTTATGCGTCTAGACAATTGAAGATTCACGAGCAAAATTATACGACGCATGATTTGGAATTAGGCGCGGTTGTTTTTGCATTGAAGACTTGGAGGCACTACTTATATGGGGTCAAAAGTATTATATATACCGACCACAAAAGTCTTCAACACATATTTAATCAGAAACAACTGAATATGAGGCAGCGTAGGTGGATTGAATTGTTGAATGATTACGACTTTGAGATTCGTTACCACCCGGGGAAGGCAAATGTGGTAGCCGATGCCTTAAGCAGGAAGGACAGAGAACCCATTCGAGTAAAATCTATGAATATAATGATTCATAATAACCTTACTACTCAAATAAAGGAGGCACAACAAGGGGTTTTAAAAGAAGGAAATTTAAAGGATGAAATACCCAAAGGATCGGAGCAGCATCTTAATATTCGGGAAGACGGAACCCGGTATAGGGCTGAAAGGATTTGGGTACCAAAATTTGGAGATATGAGAGAAATGGTACTTAGAGAAGCTCATAAAACCAGATACTCAATGCATCCTGGAACGGGGAAGATGTACAAGGATCTCAAGAAACATTTTTGGTGGCCGGGTATGAAAGCCGATATTGCTAAATACGTAGGAGAATGTTTGACGTGTTCTAAGGTCAAAGCTGAGCATCAGAAACCATCAGGTCTACTTCAACAACCCGAAATCCCAGAATGGAAATGGGAAAACATTACCATGGATTTCATCACTAAATTGCCAAGGACTGCAAGTGGCTTTGATACTATTTGGGTAATAGTTGATCGTCTCACCAAATCAGCACACTTCCTGCCAATAAGAGAAGATGACAAGATGGAGAAGTTAGCACGACTGTATTTGAAGGAAGTCGTCTCCAGACATGGAATACCAATCTCTATTATCTCTGATAGGGATGGCAAATTTATTTCAAGATTCTGGCAGACATTACAGCAAGCATTAGGAACTCGTCTAGACATGAGTACTGCCTATCATCCACAAACTGATGGGCAGAGCGAAAGGATGATACAAACGCTTGAAGACATGCTACGAGCATGTGTTATTGATTTCAGAAACAGTTGGGATCGACATCTACCGTTAGCAGAATTTTCCTACAACAACAGCTACCATTCAAGCATTGAGATGGCGCCGTTTGAAGCACTTTATGGTAGAAAGTGCAGGTCTCCGATTTGTTGGAGTGAAGTGGGGGATAGACAGATTACGGGTCCGGAGATTATACAAGAAACTACCGAGAAGATCATCCAAATTCAACAACGGTTGAAAACCGCCCAAAGTCGACAAAAGAGCTACGCTGACATTAAAAGAAAAGATATAGAATTTGAAATTGGAGATATGGTCATGCTTAAAGTTGCACCTTGGAAAGGCGTTGTTCGATTTGGTAAACGAGGGAAATTAAATCCAAGGTATATTGGACCATTCAAGATTATTGATCGTGTCGGACCAGTAGCTTACCGACTTGAGTTACCTCAACAACTCGTGGCTGTACATAACACTTTCCATGTCTCGAATTTGAAGAAATGTTTTGCTAAAGAAGATCTCACTATTCCGTTAGATGAAATCCAAATCAACGAAAAACTCCAATTCATCGAAGAACCCGTCAAAATAATGGATCGTGAGGTTAAAAGACTTAAGCAAAACAAGATACCAATTGTTAAGGTTCAATGGAATGCTCGTAGAGGACCCGAGTTCACCTGGGAGCATGAAGATCAGATGAAGAAGAAATACCCGCATCTATTTCCAGAAGATTCGTCAACACCTTCAACAGCTTAAAATTTCGGGACGAAATTTATTTAACGGGTAGGTACTGTAGTGACCCGAACTTTTCCATGTTTATATATATTAATTGAGATTGATATTTACATGATTAAATGTTTCCAACATGTTAAGCAATCAAACTTGTTAAGACTTGATTAATTGAAATATGTTTCATATAGACAATTGACCACCCAAGTTGACCGGCGATTCACGAACGTTAAAACTTGTAAAAATGACATGACGATATATATGGATATACATATGGTTAACATAAGATTATGATAAGTAAGTATCTCCATAAGTATATTAACAATGAGTTATATACATATAAACAAGACTACTAACTTAAGGATTTCGAAACGAGACATATATGTAACGATTATCGTTGTAACGACATTTAAATGTATATATATCATATTAAGATATATTAATATATCATAATATCATGATAATATAATAATTTAACATCTCATTAGATATAATAAACAATGGGTTAACAACATTAATTGAGATCGTTAACTTAAAGGTTTCAAAACAACACTTACATGTAACGACTAACGATGACTTAACGACTCAGTTAAAATGTATATACATGTAGTGTATTTAGATGTATTAAAATACTTTTGGAAGACTTCAATACATATATCAAAACACTCATACTTAACGAAAATGGTTACAGTTACTTTCCCATTCTTTTCTTTCATCAAGAATTCTAGTCGTATTCTTACCCGTATTACACACTGCTTCAAAACGTACTTACTATGGGTATATACCAATAGGAACTAGCATGGGATTCCACTCTTGATTATGTCATGTATGACTAATCAATTTTAACTTCTACCATGAGCTAGTCAACTAACTAGAACTCCTTTTAACCCCACTCACCTTTCACCAATTACCACTCATCATTCACTCCATTTCACTTCCAACTCTCTTTCTAAATCTCTCTCAACACACACACACTATTATGAATGTGTTTTTCCAGTAGTTAATCATCATCTTCATCAAAAATCACTTCAAGAATCAAGCTATAATCATCATATGAAGAACACTTCAAGAACACTTCAAAAATCCCTTCAAGTTTACTAATTTACTTCCAAGCTTTCTAATCCATTCCAAGTAATCATCTAAGATCAAGAAACCTTTGTTATATACAGTAGGTTATCTTTCTTATTCAAGGTAATATTCATATTCAAACTTTGATTCAATTTCTATAACTATAAACTATCTTAATTCGAGTAAAAATCTTACTTGAACTTGTTTTTGTGTCATGATCCTACTTCAAGAACTTTCAAGCCATCCAAGATCCTTTGAAGCTAGATCATTTCTTGTCACTTCCAGTAGGTTTACCTACTAAACTTGAGGTAGTAATTATGTTCATAACATCATTCGATTCATATATATAAAACTATCTTATTCGAAGGTTTAAACTCGTAATCACTAGAACATAGTTTAGTTAATTCTAAACTTGTTCGCAAACAAAAGTTAATCCTTCTAACTTGACTTTTAAAATTAACTAAACACATGTTCTATATCTATATGATATGCTAACTTAATGATTTAAAACCTGGAAACACGAAAAACACCGTAAAACCAGATTTACGCCGTCGTAGTAACACCGCGGGCTGTTTTGGGTTAGTTAATTAAAAACTATGATAAACTTTGATTTAAAAGTTGTTATTCTGAGAAAATGATTTTTATTATGAACATGAAACTATATCCAAAAATTATGGTTAAACTCAAAGTGGAAGTATGTTTTCTAAAATGGTCATCTAGACGTCGTTCTTTCGACTGAAATGACTACCTTTACAAAAATGACTTGTAACTTATTTTTCCGACTATAAAACTATATTTTTCTGTTTAGATTCATAAAATAGAGTTCAATATGAAACCATAGCAATTTGATTCACTCAAAACGGATTTAAAATGAAGAAGTTATGGGTAAAACAAGATTGGATAATTTTTCTCATTTTAGCTACGTGAAAATTGGTAACAAATCTATTCCAACCATAACTTAATCAACTTGTATTGTATATTATGTAATCTTGAGATACCATAGACACGTATACAATGTTTCGACCTATCATGTCGACACATCTATATATATTTCGGAACAACCATAGACACTCTATATGTGAATGTTGGAGTTAGCTATACAGGGTTGAGGTTGATTCCAAAATATATATAGTTTGAGTTATGATCAATACTGAGATACGTATACACTGGGTCGTGGATTGATTCAAGATAATATTTATCGATTTATTTCTGTACATCTAACTGTGGACAACTAGTTGTAGGTTACTAACGAGGACAGCTGACTTAATAAACTTAAAACATCAAAATATATTAAAAGTGTTGTAAATATATTCTGAACATACTTTAATATATATGTATATATTGTTATAGGTTCGTGAATCAACAGTGGCCAAGTCTTACTTCTCGACGAAGTAAAAATCTGTGAAAGAAAGTTATAGTCCCACTTTTAAAATCTAATATTTTTGGGATGAGAATACATGCAGGTTTTATAAATAATTTACAAAATAGACACAAGTACGTGAAACTACATTCTATGGTTGAATTATCGAAATCGAATATGCCCCTTTTTATTAAGTCTGGTAATCTAAGAATTAGGGAACAGACACCCTAATTGACGCGAATCCTAAAGATAGATCTATTGGGCCTAACAAACCCCATCCAAAGTACCGGATGCTTTAGTACTTCGAAATTTATATCATATCCGAAAGGGTGTTCCGGAATGATGGGGATATTCTTATATATGCATCTTGTTAATGTCGGTTACCAGGGGTTCACCATATGAATGATTTTTATCTCTATGTATGGGATGTGTATTGAAATATGAAATCTTGTGGTCTATTGTTACGATTTGATATATATAGGTTAAACCTATAACTCACCAACATTTTTGTTGACGTTTAAAGCATGTTTATTCTCAGGTGAATATTAAGAGCTTCCGCTGTTGCATACTAAAATAAGGACAAGATTTGGAGTCCATGTTTGTATGATATTGTGTAAAAACTGCATTCAAGAAACTGATTTCGATGTAACATATTTGTATTGTAAACCATTATGTAATGGTCGTATGTAAGCAGGATATTTTAGATTATCATTATTTGATAATCTACGTAAAGCTTTTTAAACCTTTATTTATGAAATAAAGGTTATGGTTTGTTTTAAAAATGAATGCAGTCTTTGAAAAACGTCTCATATAGAGGTCAAAACCTCGCAACGAAATCAATTAATATGGAACATTTTTAATCAATAAGAATGGGACATTTCACTGTGAATCATCGTTCGTACGTTGTGATATCGAAACCTTGCGTTCATAATCCTCTAAGCCCTACCTTGAGCTTATTGACCTCGTTCCTAGGACGGTACTGCTCATTCATCAATTGCTTGAATGCTGACCATGGTAGTGCGTAAGCAGCATCTTGTCCTACCTGCTCGAGATAGGTATTCCACCACGTTAATGTCGTACCTGTGAAGGACTTAACTTTGTCCTCTTCAGTACACTTACTTATGGCAAACACCGATTCGACCTTCTCGGTCCACCGTTTCAATCCAATTGGTCCTTCGGTTCCATCAAATTCCAAAGGTTTGCAGGTAATGAATTCTTTGTAGGAGCATCCTACACGATTTCTTGCAGAATTAGTTCCACTGCTAGATCCAGAGTTATTGTTATTTTGCATTGCATCCTGCACTGCGGCTATGTTCGCAGCAAGGAAAACACAGAAGTCTTCCTCACTCATGTTCAAGTTCTGACGAGTCGCCGGTGCCATTTCCTTCAAAAATAGCCAAAAGAATTAAGTTAATCATATAGAATTTAAGAGTAGTCATTAGTATTTTGTAGCATAATATGAACTTATTTATAAAAGCTTTTTCTTCATATTAGCATTTTATAGTTTTAATTCGGGTAGTACCTACCCGTTAAGTTCATACTTAGCAGCTATTATACAATTCAACTACTACGATTCTATATGAAAAACTTATAATAATATTTCGCGTTCAAACTTTATACAAAATTTACAAACTTACAATACCACTATTATACATATAGGATGAAATATAGCACATAAAAACTTTGCTACTCGGCAGCTATAAAGGCAATTTTAGTTAATACGCAAGTCGTTCAACAAAAGAAATAAAGACACGTAATTCATAAGTCCAGAAACAAGTCATGCATTCAAGTTTTACTAAAATGACTTCCCATCCTTGATCTTGTGGAAAATAAACGTTATGACCATTGGCTAGGTAGCATGCTGTAATGTCGTCAAAAGGACGAGGGTTTCGTAATGTCCAATAGCCCCGTAATAATCTAAAAACCTTGTTTCTCACCCCAACTACTGAATCCGTCACTTGTGGAAGGTTTTATTTAAAAGCTGCAATCCGATGTTCTTTTTCTCACTTTGGTAAGAAGCGAACATCACTAACCCAAAAGCATAACATGCTTCTTTATATTGCATGTTAGAAGCTCTTTCTAATTCACGAAATTCTATATTGGGATATGTTGAGTCAAAATAGGTTCTTAACCCGTAGCGTAAAATTGCATTTGGGTTCCCCGCATTTAACGCTTTAAAGAAAACACGGCGTAACTTATGATCTCCCCAATGTGATATACCCCACCTATTAAAGGAAAGCCTTTTATAAACTAAGGAATTTCTGGAAAGACTTTCAAATGTTTGAGAAGTTAATTTCGCCATAACTAAATGTGCTGTTGAATTCTGATCGACTGTAGACAAGATTTCCTCAATCATATCCTCTGGTAGGTCTTCTAAAATATTCAGTTGTCTACCCTTAACGTCCATTTTGTTTTTATACTATAAAATAGACAAGGATTAGATTCGTAAAAGATAATTAACAAACAATACAAACAATTTTTACATAGAACATAAAAGTACAAGCACACTACAATACATATAATACACAACATGATTACAACCCTCTAATCTGAATCACTGGTTTCTTCTTCTTCGGACTTGGTTCATTTTCCTAATTTTATAGGAATATATGGTGTTCCTCTAATATGAGCCGTCGTTTTCCACAATGGTTTAGAAAAACCTGGTGGTTTAGAGGTTCCCGGGTCATTGTTACATTTTAGGAAATACGGATGTTGCCGATACATATAAAGTTCATCGGGGTTGGAATCAGGTTTCTATATTTTTATACCTTTTCCCTTATTATTTTCTTTCGCTTTATTAAATTGGGTCGAGGTAATTTCTATAACATCATCGGAATCCTCATCGGGATCCGATTCATCGAAAAATTGATAATCTTCCCAATATTTTGCTTCCTCGGCGGAAACACCATTGACCATTATTAACTTTGGTCCGTTGGTTGAGGATTTTCTTTTATTTAGTCGATTTACTATAGGTATCAATATTTCTTCCTCCGGAACCTCTTCTTCTTCCGGTTCCTCCTCTTCCGGTTCCTCCTCTTTCGGTTCCTCTTCTTCCGGTTTCTCTTCGGGAATTTATGAATCTTCCCAAAATATATTCGACTCTTCATTATTATTAGGTGAATCGATGGGATTTGTACTAGTGGTAGACATCTATCACACAATATCAAACACATTAAGAGGTTAATATATCACATAATATTTACATGTTAATAATATATAGTTTCCAACAAAAGTGTTAAGCAATCGTTTTTAAAGAAAACACGGTCGAAATCCAGACTCACTAATGTATCCTAACAAACTCGATAAGACACACTAATGCAAATTTCTATTTCTCTAATACCAGCGCTCGGATACCAACTGAAATGTCCCGTTCATATTGATTATAAACGTTCCATATTAATTGATTTCGTCGCGAGGTTTTAACCTCTATATGAGACGTTTTTCAAAGACTGCATTCATTTTTAAAATAACCATAACCTTTATTTTATCGATAAGGGTTTAAAAAGCATTGCGTAGATTATCAAATAATGATAATCTAAAATATACCGTTTACACACGACCATTACATAATGGTTTACAATATGAATATATTACATCAAAAATAAGTTTCTTGAATGCAGTTTTATATAATATCATACAAGCAAGGACTCCAAATCTTGTCCTTATTTTAGTATGCAACAACGAAAGCTCTTAATAATCACCTGAGAATAAACATGCTTAAAACGTCAACAAAAATGTTGGTGAGTTATAGGTTTAACCTATATATTATCAAATCATAATAATAGACCACAAGATTTCATATTTCAATACATCCCATACATAGAGATAAAAATCATTCATACGGTGAACACCTGGTAACCGACATTAACAAGATGCATATAAGAATATCCCCATCATTCCGGGACATCCATCGGACATGATATAAAAACTCGAAGTACTAAAGCATCCGCTACAATGGATGGGGTTTGTTGGGCCCAATAGATCTATCTTTAGGATTCGCGTCAATTAGTAGACTGGTTTACTAATTCTTAGGTTACCAAGTAAAAGGGGCATATTCGGCTTCGATCGTTCAACCATAGAAAGTAGTTTCATGTACTTGTGTCTATTTTGTAAAACATTGATAAAGTTGCATGTATTCTCATCCCAAAAATATTAGATTTTAAAAATGGGACTATAACTCACTTTCACAGATTTTTACTTCGTCGGGAAGTAAGACTCGGCCACTTGTCGATTCACGAACCTATAACAAATATGTACATATATATCAAAGTATGTTCAAAATATATTTACAACATTTCTAATACCTTTTAATGTTTTAAGTTTATTAAGTCAGCTGTCCTCGTTAGTAACCTACAACTAGTTGTCCATAGTTAGATGTACAGAAATAAATTGATATATATTATCTTGATCCAATCCACGACCCAGTGTATACACATCTCAGGCTAGATCACAACTCAAAGTATATATATTTTTGGAATCAACTGCAACCCTGTATAGCTAACTCCAACATTACTGCAAATAGAGTGTCTATGGTTGTTCCAAATAATATATATAGATGGGTCGATATGATATGTCAAAACATTTGCATACGTGTCTATGGTATCCCAAGATTACATAATATATTAGAATATATGTATTATACAATATAAGTTAGCTAGGATATGATTAATATAGATTTGTTACCAATTTTCACGTAGCTACAACAAGTAAAAATATCCAATCTTGTTTTACCCATAACTTCTTTGTTTTAAATCCGTTTTGAGTGAATCCAATTGCTATGGTTTCATATTGAACTTAAGTTTATGAATTTATACAGAAAAAGTATAAGTTTATAGTCAGAAATACAGGTTACAAATCATTTTTTTAAAGTTAGTCATTTCAGTCGAAAGAACGACGTCTAGATGACCATTTTGGAAAACATACTTCCACTTTGAGTTTAATCATGATTTTTGGATATAGTTTCATGTTCATAAGAAAAATCATTTTCTCAGAAGAAAAACTTTTAAATCAAAGTTTATCATAGTTTTTAATTAACTAACCCAAAACAGCCCGCGGTGTTACTACGACGGCGTATATCCAGTTTTACGGTGTTTTTCGTGTTTTCATGTTTTAAATCATTAAGTTAGCATATCATATAGATATAGAACATGTGTCTAGTTGATTTTAAAAGTCAAGTTAGAAGGATTAACTTTTGTTTGCAAACAGGTTTAGAATTAACTAAACTATGTTCTAGTGATTTCAAGTTTAAACCTTCGAATAAGGTAGTTTTATATATATGAATCGAATGATGTTATGAACATCATTACTACCTCAGGCTTTATAGATAAACCTACTAGGAATGAGAAAAAATAGATCTAGCTTCAAAGGATCCTTGGATGGCTTGAAAGTTCTTGAAGCAGAATCATGACACGAAAACAAGTTCAAGTAAGATTTTCACTCGAAATAAGATTGTTATAGTTATAGAAATTGAATCAAAGTTTGAATATGAGTATTACCTTGTATTAGAAAGATATCTTACTGTAAATAAGAAAGATTTCTTGAGGTTGAATGATCACTTTACAAGATTGGAAGTAAGCTAGCAAACTTGGAAGTATTCTTGATTTTATGAAACTAGAACTTATAGAATTTATGAAGAACACTTAGAACTTGAAGATAGAACTTGAGAGAGATCAATTTTATGAAGAAAATTGAAGAATGAAAGTGTTTGTAGGTGTTTTTGGTCGTTGGTATATGGATTAGATATAAAGGATGTGTAATTTTGTTTACATGTAAATAAGTCATGAATGATTACTAATATTTTTGTAATTTTATGAGATATTTCATGCTAGTTGCCAAATTATGGTTCCCAAATGTGTTAGGTGACTCACATGGGCTTCTAGGAGCTGATCATTGGAGTGTATATACCAATAGTACATACATCTAAAAGCTGTGTATTGTACGAGTACGAATACGGGTGCATACGAGTAGAATTGTTGATGAAACTGAACGAGGATGTAATTGTAAGCATTTTTGTTAAGTAGAATTATTTTGATAAGTGTCTTGAAGTCTTTCAAAAGTGTATGAATACATATTAAAATACTACATGTATATACATTTTAACTGAGTCGTTAAGTCATCGTTAGTCGTTACATGTAAATGTTGTTTTGAAACCTTTAGGTTAACGATCTTGTTAAATGTTGTTAACCCATTGTTTATTATATCTAAAGAGATGTTAAATTATTACATTATCATGATATTATGATATATTAGTATATCTTAGTATGATATATATACAGTTAAATGTTGTTACAACGATAATCGTTACATATATGTCTCGTTTCGAAATCATTAAGTTAGTAGTCTTGTTTTTACATATGTAGTTTATTGTTAATACACTTAATGACATGTTTACTTATCATTTATCATGATTAAACATAGTGTATCAATATCTTAATATGATTCATATGTATTTAGTAAGACGTTGTTATAACGATAATCGTTATATATATCGTTTCGAGTTTCTTAATTCAATAAACTCAATTTTATGTATATAACTCATTGCTAAAATACCTAATGAGATACTTACTTATCATAATATCATGTTAACTATATATATAATCATATATATGTCATCATATAGTTTTTACAAGTTTTAACGTTCGTGAATCACCGGTCAACTTGGGTGGTCAATTGTCTATATGAAACCTATTTAAATTAATCAAGTCTTAACAAGTTTGATTTCTTAACATGTTGGAAACACTTAATCATGTAAATAACAATTTCATTTAATATATATAAACATGGAAAAGTTCGGGTCACTACATGACATCCCCGTCTGTTCCAGGTATAGAAACCCTAGCATGAACTATAAAACAGAAGTATGCTATTTGAGTTTAGTACACATTGGATTGCGTGTATTGTACATGATGGTTGCATGTATATTAAAACAAGCATTCTTATTATAGACGTTAAAGTTTAGTTACCAGGGTGCTCAATCTTGTAGAATAATTTGATAAACGTTTCGGATGAAACAACTGAAATATTGTGATCCACCTTTATATACAGATTATGCGAAACATTAAAACTATGAACTCACCAACCTTTGTGTTAACACTTGTAAGCATGTTTATTCTCAGGTTCCTAGAAGTCTTCCGCTGTTTGCTTATATGTTATACAAGCTATGTGCATGGAGTCATACATGCTTCATTCGAGAAAACATTGCATTCACAAAACCATCACCGCGTATCTTAATATGACTGCATTATTAACGGAAGTATTATTGTAAACCATTATTTACGGTGATTGTCTATAGAAATAATCAGATGTCTAAAACCTTGGATTTAAATATTCATTTATGGTATACCTTTTCAAAAGAATGCAATGTTTATAAAACGTATCATATAGAGGTCAAATACCTCGCAATGAAATCGATGAATGACGTATTCATCCATATAGATTTGGAGCGATCATCACAGTGAGAGAAAGCTTAAATCAAGAATAAAGAAGCTTGATACGGGTTAAAGCTTAAGCATTAAAGTTGTTCATCTAGTCACTAGCTACATTGTTATTGTGGTGGTAAGCTCTAACTTTGATTTCCCTATTTTAATTTGTTTAAGGGTTAGGGTTTGGGTTAGTGATGAACATAAAACCCATATTTGGTGATTTTGGGTGTTTTTGGGTAAGATTGGGTCATGAGGACCAAAGGATGACTAACCTAGGGTTTTGGAAATGTTAAATGGACTTATGAGTCATAATTGGTTAGTTAATTACTAACACACCTAGTTATTAAGAAAATGGGTGTTAATGGGGTTAGTGGATGATCCAAAATGGGTGTGTAACTTTAAAATGGTTAAATGGGTGATAATTGACCTAGTTGGGAAAGATGGGTATGAAATACCCTAATTGTGTATTAGTTAGTGTTGTTGGACCTTAGTCACAAGCTTTTAGTGATATGTGATGGTCTTGACCTTAAATGGACGGTTTTGGTGAAAATGGGGCATTTAATGCATTTAAGTTATTAAATGCACATGAGTGAATGGTTGGTGTTTAGTCCAACTAGTTTGTGTGTTGATTGAGTACTTAATGTATTAGGTACTTTGCCTTGAAGCTTGCGGAAGTATAAAACATTCACCGAAGGCGTTAAGGTGAGTGGAATGATTATATGCGTATGTATATAATGTATTTATTTGTATGTTATAGTATGAACCAAAGAGCCGGTAGTGCCATAGTATGTGCGATTGTGCTATGATGTGAACCAAAGAGCCGGTAGTGTCATAGTACGTGCGTTGTAGTGTGAACTAAAGAGCCAGTAGCACTACGGCACGAGTTGTTAGAGTGTGAACCAAAGAGCTGGTAGCACTTTAACGCGAGTATGACTCGGGTTGTGATGTGAACCAAAGAGCCGGTAGCATCATAACCGATGCGTATGGTGTGAACCAAAGAGCCGGTAGCACCATGATGCGAGAATGGTTAACCATGGTTTTGTATTGTATTGTAGCATATTGTATTATGTCGATTATATGTTATTGATTATGCTAGTTGCAGTTTTGGAGATTATTAGCTTCGTACTTGAGATAGTATGCTAATTGTATTGCTAGCATGTATGTGGTATGTGTGTAAGTGATTGCAAGTAGGTATATTATATATCTATGTGTATAATTATTGCATTCACTAAGCTTTAGCGTACCCTCTCGTTATTTACCTTTTTATAGGCTCCGGCGTGGACAAGGATAGGGGCATTCGTTTGGATTAGAGATCCTGCTTGTTTTGATAGGGGACGCTTTTTGGATGTGTTAGCTTTTGAAGTTTGACTGAGATTTGGGTAATTTAACCCCCAAACATCATGCTCTAGTGTCGTTTGGAATTTAAACTAGTGTGGTCGAAACTTACATTTTGTATGAAACTCGTATTTCGGCCATATGTGGGCCCAGTTCGTAAAACTTGTTTTATTATTGAAACGTGTTAGTTTTACATATTAGAACATGTTGTGAAAAGCGTTTCATCTAAATATGTCGGGAAGTGGGAGATCTTTATTTGAAAATGGACAAAACCGGACAGAAGCTGAATTGGCATGTGCGCGGCACGCACACTAAGGTGCTGCTCACCGCGCACTACACTGTATAAAAAAAAATTATTTCGCATGTTCAATTTTATAACGCGTTGGGTTGTTACAAGTGGTATCAGAGCATGGTCTAAGGGGTTTAGGCGACTTGAGATAGGTGCCTAGACTTAGACTTTATTGTGTATGCGCTTTATGCGGGACTTGTAGGAGACGGGTCGGACCGGGAATTGGTTAGTGCCTAGGTATAGGTGAACTAACTATGCGCTAATTGTTTTATGTTGTATTTCTAATCATCAAGCGAGATAGACATTGTACTAGCAAGTTAATGCGACGTGCACGTGTAACAATGATTAGCTACCATTGTTACGGGTTCAAATCGTATCAAACAAGCGATGTACGAAGATTGTTGAGCAAGATGGGGCAATGTGAGATGTACTTATATGGTTTTATGTAAAGTCCTTTCGTTTCATTGTTTAACCTATTTCCATTTTATAGTATGAAGACGAGAAACGGACCCGAGAACAATGAAGGGGGTACGAGTGAGGATGTCGAGTTTACGGCCAAGGTTGAGGCCATTATGCAAAGGCGTCATGTGGCCATTCTAGAGGACATTAGGAAGATGTTCTTAGATTCGAGTGATGAGCAAGTAGTCAATCTAGTCAAGGAACAAGTTAAGATTGTTCTTCAAGAGGATAACGTTGGAAGGCGAGACTTCCACTATAAAAATTTCAAGGATGCTCAACCTCCTACCTTTGAGGGTGAACGAGACCCGCTCAAGAGTGCTCGTTGGATCTCCGACATGGAGGGGGCTTTTCATACTAGTGAGTGCCCTCTCGATAAAAGGACAATGTATGGTAGTAGCATGATGAGGGGTGACGCCAAGTTGTGGTGAGATGTGAAAATCCGACTTTATGGCGAAGAACAAAGTATGAGTTTGACGTGGGATGAGTTTAAGGAAGAATTTTTCAAGGAGTACCGAACTTCGGCCGATCTTTCGAGGCTTAAGGACGAGTTGCGTACTTTGAGGCAAGGGTCAATGGATTTGAACACTCTGAAGTCCACTTTATTAGCAAAGACCTAATTTTGCCCAGAGTACATCGAGAACGATCATATGTTGAAAGAAGATTTCTACCGAACCTTGAATGATAACTATCAAGAAAGGATTAGTAGGAATTCGGCGAAAACTTTTGATGAGTTGTTTGATATCGCTAAGGGTTTCGAGTCGCTTGCTCCGAGAAAGAGTGACTTTACCTTTGGCAAACGAAAATTTGAAGCTACTAGCCACTCGAACAAGAAGAGTAGGAGTGTGACCGAGAGCGTCGGTAGTGTGAAAAAGGGAGTTTTTAAGATTTTTGGACCCACGTGCTACAATTGTAGGCGGCAAGGGCACTTGGCCCGTGATTGCACGAACCTATCTTCCAATAAATCGTTTGTTTTAATTGTAATAAAGAGGGTCACCGAAGGACAGAATGTCCTGATTTGAGGGGTGATCAAGTTAAGAAGCTAGAAAAGGCGGCGGGGATGGCGAGGGGACGAAATTACTTAATGACCCATGATGAGGCCAAGCAATCAAACGAAGTTGTCTCAGGTACATTCATGGTTAACTCTAATCTGGCAAGGATCCTATTTGATAGCGGTGCTAATTTATCATTTGTTTCTCCAAGATTTGTGTCTAAGCATGATAAACCGCTAGCTAAGTTAAGTCATCTGGTAGAAGTTAAAATAGCGGATGGTAAGACAGTGCTAGGGGTTGATGTTTGTAATGATTGTGATATTGTGTTTGATACCGAAACGTTTAAAATTGATCTTATCCCGATAACCTTTGGTGAATTCGATATTGTCGTTGGTATGGATTAGCTCGATCGTCATAGAGCCGATATTGCATGCCATGACAAATCTATTCGTGTGAAGACCCCAAGTGGGGGAGAGTTAATTATTCATGGCGAGAGATGGAGAAGACTTGTGCCATTATGCACTAATGCACGATCACGTCGTTTTCTTGTTAGTGGTGGCATGACTTTTCTTGCTCATGTAGTTGATACTCGTGAAGAGCCACCGCCCATTCATGAAATTTCGGTCGTTAGTGAATTCGAAGACATTTTTCTGAACGAATTACCGGGTGTTCCGGCGGAAAGACAAGTTGAATTTCGCATTGAGTTGGTTTCGGGTGCTACTCCCATTGCTAAAACTCCTTATCGTTTAGCACCAACGGAAATGCAAGAGTTGTTAAATCAAACACAAGAATTACTTGAAAAGTGTTTTATTCGACCGAGTGCTTCTCCATGGGGTGCTCCATTTTTATTCGTGAAGAAGAAGGATGGTAGTATGCGGATGTGCATTGATTATCGTGAGTTGAACAAGGTGACAATCAAGAATCGTTATCCATTGCCTCGGATTGACGATTTGTTTGATCAACTCCAACGTGCGACCTATTTTTCTAAAAATGACTTACAATCCGGCTATCACCAAATGCAGGTCCTTGAGGAAGTTATTGAGAAAACGGCCTTTCGAACGCGTTATGGGCATTTTGAGTTTGTAGTTATGCCTTTCGGTCTTACAAATACACCGACGGCATTCATGGATCTTATGAACCGAGTGTGCCAACCTATGTTGGACAAATCAGTGATTGTGTTCATTGACGACATACTTGTCTATTCGAAGAGTATGAAGGAACATGAACATCATTTGCGTGGTGTGTTGAAGACGTTGCAGAAGGAGAAGTTGTATGGAAAATTGTCCAAATGTGAATTTTGGCTAAGGGAAGTTCAATTCCTTGGCAATATTGTGAACAAGGATGGTATTCAAGTAGATCCGGGGAAGATTGAGACGGTAAAGAGTTGGGGACGACCGACTACGCCTACGGAAATTCGAAGTTTTCTCGGATTGGCCGGTTATTATCGTCGGTTTATCCAAGAATTTTCTAATATCACTTCTCATTGACGAAATTGACGAGACAGAACGCGAGATTTAATTGGGAGAATGAGCAAGAAATTGCTTTTCAATTGTTAAAAGAGAAGTTATGTCAAGCTCCGGTGTTAGTGTTGCCGGAAGGGGTAGAAGACATGACGGTTTATTGTGATGCGTCTTTAAATGGGCTCGGGTGCGTTCTAATGCAAAGAGGTAAAGTCATCGCTTACGCCTCTCGACAATTAAAGGAACACAAAACGAGATATCCGACTCATGATCTTGAGTTAGCGGCGGTTGTTCATGCGTTGAAAATTTGGCGCCATTATTTGTACGGTGTCAAATGTATGATTTATTCGGATCACAAGAGCTTAAAACATCTTTTTGATCAACGAGATTTGAATTATCATCAACGTAGATGGATGGATGTGGTAAAAGACTACGATTGTGAAATACTTTATCATCCGGGTAAGGCGAATGTGGTCGCGGATGCGTTAAGTCGGAGGAGTCAACATCCGGCGATACGAGTAGGATCGTTACGCATGACTATTACTAACGATTTTCTTATAAAGCTCAGTGAGATACAAATTGAAGCTTTTGTTAACAACAAACATGAGGAACGAATCGTGGGGCAAACGGAGTCTATTACCTTAGGCCCGCACAGTTTGTTGTCCTTTCAAGGACGAGTGTGGGTGCCTAGAATGGGAGATTTTCGACAAGTGCTACTTGATGAAGCACATAAGACAAAGTATTCCATTCATCCGGGTGCGACGAAAATGTATCTTGATTTGAAGAAAGAATATTGGTGGCCGGGCATGAAACGTGATGTCGTAAAGTATGTTGAACAATGTGTCACGTGCTTGCAAGTTAAGGCCGAGTACCAAAAGCCGTATGGTAAGTTACAACCGTTGGAAATTTCGAAATGGAAATGGGAGCACATTACCATGGATTTCATTATAAAGTTACCAAAGACGGCGAGAACCCAATTTGATTCGATTTGGGTGATAGTTGATCGGTTGATGAAAAGTGCCTTGTTTCTTCCAATTCGAGAAACGATATCATCGGAGGCTTTGTCAAAGTTATTTATCAAGGAGGTGATATCGAGACATGGGGTTCCTATATCTATTATTTTAGATCGGGATACTCGTTTCACATCTCGGTTTTGTAATAAGTTTCATGAAGATATGGGTACACAATTGAGAATGAGCACGGCGTACCATCCTCAAACGGATGGTCAAACTGAACGTACGAATCAAACATTAGAGGATATGTTACGGGCATGTATTATTGATTTCGGTGGTAGTTGGGATGAGCATTTTCCCTTGGTGAAATTCTCGTACAATAATAGTTATCATACTAGTATCAGGATTCCATCTTATGAGATGCTTTATGGGCGGAGGTGTCGAACTCCGATTTGTTGGGGTGAAGTGGGTAAAAGAGAAATCGGGAGTACCGATTTGGTTTTAGAGATGAATAGCAAGATTGAGATGATTCGGACTCATTTGAAAGTGGCTCAAGATAGACAAAAGTCGTATGCTGACAAACGTAGGCGATTGATTGAGTTCCAAGATGGTGACATGGTGATGCTTAAGGTTTCTCCATGGAAAGGTATTATTCGGTTCCGAAAACGGGGAAAGTTAGCTCCTCAGTTTATTGGGCCATTTAAGATTCTAGCTCGTGTTGGTGAAGTTGCGTATCGTTTGGAATTACCCGAAGATCTTGCGGGGATCCATAATACATTTCATGTTTTCCATCTCCGTAAGTCCCTTGCGGATGATTCATCATGGATGCCATTAGACGAAATCGAGTTAAACAACAAGTTGGAATATGTTGAGGAGCCGATTGCTATACTCGATAAAAAAGTGAAAAGGTTGAGGAATAAAGAAGTGAGAACTTATAAAGTTCAATGGCGACGTAGTAAAGGTTCCGAGTTTACATTGGAGCCCGAGGAGTTTGTATTAGTTTATCTTCCCTCTTGTCATGCGGCTTGGATCGCGAGGACGCGCTCCGATTCAAGTGGGGAAGAGTTGTAAGACCCGAATAATCACTGTACGGAAGTGTAAATAGGGTGCATATAATATGGGGGCTGTATATAATTAAACTGAGGTCAGAGACTGGCCAGGCCCTTGTGCGCGCCGCACAAGGCTAAGGGTGCGCGCCGCGCACTTGCACTGTTGGCAGATTCCAGCTTTTAAATAAAGGTTTAATGAGGGGCATTATGGTCCTTTCACATGAGACCGGTTTTAGGGCATTTATGGCCAGATTTTTGGTGGTTGAAGCACATTCAACACAACCACCAACATCATCTTCAATTCCACTTTAATCTTAGAGAGAGAAACCCTTTAAGTGAGGGAAAGCTTAAATCAAGAAGGAAGAAGCTTGATCATGGTTAAAGCTCAAGCATTAAAGTTGTTCATCTAATCACTAGCTACGTTGTGATTGTGGTGGTAAGCTCTAACTTTGATTTCCCTATTTTAATTTGTTTAAGGGTTAGGGTTTGGGTTAGTGATGAACATAAAACCAATATTTGGTGATTTTGGGTGTTCTTGGGTAAGATTGGATCATGAGTGAAAGGACCCGTTCATATACATTATAAACGATTCACAATAGTTGATTACATTGCGAGGTATTGGACCTCTATATGATACATTTTACAAACATTGCATTCGTTTTTAAAAGACAATCTTTCTTTACATCAAAAATTGATAGGCATGCATACCATTTCATAATATCCACTATCCAACTATAAATTGATTTAATAATAATCTTTGATAAACTCAATGACTCGAATGCAACGTTCTTCGAAATATGCTATGAAAGACTCCAAGTAATATCTTTAAAATGAGCAAATGCACAGCGGAAGATTTCTTTAACACCTGAGAATAAACATGCTTTAAAGTGTCAACCAAAAGGTTGGTGAGTTCATTAGTTTATCATAATCATTTATTTCCATCATTTTAATAGACCACAAGAATTTCATTTCCAGTTCTCATAAATATACGTCCCATGCATAGAGACAAAAAAATAATCATTCATATGGTGAACACCTGGTAACCGACATTAACTAGATACATATAAGAATATCCCCTATCATTCCGGGATCCTCCTTCGGACATGATATAATTTCGAAGTACTAAAGCATCCGGTACTTTGGATGGGGTTTGTTAGGCCCAATAGATCTATCTTTAGGATTCGCGTCAATTAGGGTGTCTATTCCCTAATTCTTAGATTACCAGACTTTAATAAAAAGGGGCATATTCAATTTCGATAATTCAACCATAGAATGTAGTTTCAATTACTTGTGTCTATTTCGTCAAACATTTATAAAAGCGCATGTATTCTCAGTCCCAAAAATATAAAGGGTAAAAAGGTAAATGAAACTCACCATACTGTATTTCGTAGTAAAAATACATATAACGTCATTGAACAAGTGCAAGGTTGGCCTCGGATTCACGAACCTAAATTAATTATATATATTTATGTGTTGGTCAATATTTGTCTAACAAATTAGGTCAAGTCATAGTGTACCACAATCCTAATGCTCGAGACTAATATGCAAAAGTCAACAAAAGTAAATTTGACTCAAAATAATTTCCAAAAATCTATACATGATTAATATATAGTTTAAATATCGTCGTTTTATATTTTTAAATATTTTTAAAAGATTTATTAGAGTAAATAATATAATTTATTTATTAATAAATAAAATTTTATATTATATTTATATAATAAAATATACTATTATATATATTAAGTAATAAAATTTATAGGGTTCATTTAATATTATAAAGATAATATGATAGGTATTATTAAAGTAAGTTATTACACGTAGTAAAATATGTTTGTATCAAATATTTATTTGATAAAATAATATCTATAATGATAGTAAGTAAAAGTTGTATTATTTTGTAATAATAATTATTATTATAAAAATATCAATATTTATAATTACTAAGATGACATTATGATAAAACGATAATTCTAATTATGATAACTTTAATATTTACGATAATTTTTAATATTATCTTTAAAATAATAATTCTATTTAAAATAATAATAATAATAATGATATTTTATAGTAACAATGACATTTCTATTAAAATGATAATTTTTATTAAAATGATAGTTTTAATACTAACGATAATTTTAATAATAATAGTAATGATAAAAATAATAAGAACGATAATTTTATCTAAATCAATATCTTATAATATTTTAATTTCATCATGATACACTTACCCATTATTTCCTAATCGTTTCGTTTAATAGCTTTTAATCGTCTTTTATATCGTGTTCGTAATAATGATAATAATAGTAATCAAAATAATTAGGTGTTACAAATATTTGTTTTAATTACACTAATATTAATAATGTAGTTACTATAACATTATTAACGATAATACTAATAATTATCTTAATGATAATATAGTAATAATAATAATAACAATAACAATAACCATTTTTAAATAATGATATATATATTAATAATGATAATAATAATAATAATACCAATAATAATAATAATAATAATAATAATAATAATAATTGGATAATAATAATAATAATACTAATTATAACTTTAACGATAATAACGATAGTAACAATAATAAAAAATAACAATTTTTAATGATAAATCCTTTTATTGATAAAGATAATAATAATAATAATAATAATAATAATAATAATAATAATAATAATAAGATAAAACTAGAACGACGATAATAACGACGATAATAATGATCATTTTTAATAATAATACAAAAATTCGATGGACTATAACTTCAAATCCGTTCATCGAAATCATTCGATATCTAAATGAAAAGTTCTTAATTTTTCGCTAGCTTTCCAACGACATGCATATCTTATACCTTATCTCAGTCGCATATATAACTAATTCGGGATTCAACATAACCTAACTAAAGACAATATCAAAAGTACAAACATGCATAATCCTATATACTCGAGCACTAGTCAGGGATACACTATTAGTATGTAAAAGTTAAATTATGAGTACTCACGTATCAATATTGAGATTCAATATTGCAGGAAAGGTACGTAGACGCAACGGAGATGATAAACACTATATTGATCTCACGAGCATACCCATGAACCATACCCAATCACCTCCATAGCTATAACTCATAATTTCCTTAATCCAATCCCACTCGAAAAACAATTTCGAAATCACTCGGACAGCACTCTGACGTAATATTTTATGTATACTAATAATATCTTGAAATAATACGGAGTAAATATATATATGTAAATCGATTGAGAGAGTTTAGAGAAAAATATTTTCATGTTTCTTATGAAATAATGAAACCTAATGAATTCTATTTATAATAGATTTTTGAATTATTAAAGTGAATTATTAAAGTATGAATTATCAAAGTGAATTATTAAAGTATGAATTATTAAAGTGAATTATTAAAGTATGAATTATTAAAGTGAATTATTAAAGTATGAATTATTAAAATGAATTATTAAAGTATGAATTACTAAAGTGAATTATTAAAGTTAAAGTAAAGTAAAAATAAAGTAAAGGTAAAGTTTAAGTATAGTAAAAGTATAAAACTATGTACGCATAATACGCGTATAAATATATATAATATTAATTTAAATCGTTATATATATTTAATAAAACAAAATATAAATATCGTTATCTTTATCATACTGGTTAAGTAATGAGTTGTCAAAAGTGGTTCTAGATATTTATAAAAGTTATATACGTTTTAATAATAAAGTTCTTTTTAAACTGAAAACGTTTTTGTACGTTTGAAACTAAATCAAATAAATATAATAATTTTGTTTTCCAAAACCAAATATATTTTTAAGAATCATTTTGTTTAAAGGTTAAAATAATGGAAATCGTTATATCATAAAATGTTTTAGAAAAGTAGAATCATATATATTCATAATAGGTTTCAAGTTTTTAAATTACAGTTTGTTGGTGAAGCATGGGATAAAGTTCAAAGGTTAAATAAACGTATGAAATCATCTTAATGAAAAATGTCGAGTTACATAACTTGTCGATATCCAACATCTAAGTTATTTACACTTCACGTTCTTACTTATAAACAACTTTACCATTTTCCGAATGTTGTCAAAGAGAATAGATTTCTTAAATCACAGTGAATCTCATAACATAGACCCGTAATCATATCATAATGTATCTGATAAATCAATCATTTGATATTATCTTCTAATTACATCGATAAACATATTGAAACAAATACGTTCATGTAAAGTATTATACGTTTAATACTTTATTAATATTCTCAAGTTATAATATATATATACATATATATACATATTTATTTATATATAACGGTTCGTGAATCGTCGGAATTTGGTCGAGGTTATAATGAATGTATGAACACAATTTAAAATTCTTGAGATTTAACTTAACAAACTTTTCTTATCGTGTCGGAATAATATAAAGATAAAGTTTAAATTTGGTTGGAAATTTTCGGGTTGTCACAGTACCTACCCGTTAAAGAAATTTCGTCCCGAAATTTGAGTGGAAAGGTCGTGAATGATAATAAGTATGTTTTCATGATGCATACAGGCTGAAAATTAGAGTTTTATCATCAGCGAATAATTTGGATAAACAATCCATTTATATGAAGAGTACGAATGAAGCTAACATGGAAGAGTGAAATGAGTAAGTGTAGATTCATCTTATCATTTGACGTAGATATGATTGATTTCCAGATTTCATGGGATTTGAAGAAAATCTTTGTAATAAGATTTGATTCTCCGGTAACAAAAGGAATTAGGATCTGCTTTAAATGCGATCGTCCATTTTAATTCTTCTGTCGGAGATTTTCTTATAAATTCACCTCCTTCGTTTTCTTACAACTCACACCTTCTGTTGATGCATTTTATGCAAGTCCCTAGACATCTACCCACGTCCATTGCAGGTACAACTGTTTACAAGCCACCATGATCGTTCGTTATTATCCTATCCATGTTTGTATGTGGTTACAGAAACAGCAGGAACGAGATTTGGATGTTTGACTATGTTACACTTAGTTAGACGTCCGAGTGAAGCCTCACTCGTACGGCTGACAGGCTCATACGCACGGTTGATGCTGAGCTAAGTCACAATTACAACCTAAATGAGAAGACACGAGTGAGTGATCACCCGTACGGCTGATGAAGCCAACTCGTATGTGTGATGGATGAATCGTAGGGTGAGTCAACAGCAGGGGTATATAAAGTCTTATGTTCTTCATTTTAGGTTAAGAATCTCATTTGTTACACACACTCAGATCTGGTGAGCTCCTCCGATTCTCTCGCAACCTAAATCACCCAGGTGGTGAATAATAGCTCTAGGTGTTGATCTAATCACACTTGATTTAGTTGTGGTATGACTAAATTAATCCCAAAAAGCTTAACCTATTCACTAGAGGGTTTAATTCACTTATTCCGTTATTGTGTGAGTTAAATCTGTTGATTTCTAAGTTCCTAGTCATGTTTCATCACCTTCTATTCTTTCCCCCTCAACTCATATTTTAAAGTATTCATCAATATGATCCATCCAGTTCTGATTCTCGATATACTTATAACTTTCATATCGGTCATTCTTCTTTTTCATCTACCGCCGGAAGAATCTATTTACTTCTACTATACTCTTGGGTTTATAGTGTTTCTAGTTCTCCCGTGTCTTTATATTGCTATATGCATCGATATATATGGTTTATAATTTTTGGTTTGTCGTTGGGCTTTATATCTTCCCTTATATTTCAAAGTCTCTGTTTCTATCTTCTATAATCATTGTCATCCACAGTTAATGCTCTCTTTTATTTGCTGCAATTTATACCCCAATTTCTATTTCGGAGTTTTGTCCTTTCGTTTCTTCTTCTTGCGATTAAGCACCGCTTGTAATTTTCCAGAATTCACAGATATGAATTTCGGAATGAACATTGTTAATGTTCTAGGAAGGAAATTGTGATGGCACGATCTTGACTTGTCAAATTACTAGAATACCTTGGAAAAGGCCGAATCATCAAGAAATATTTTCTTGATATTTTAGAGGTTAAATAGAATACAAGAGTCGTATAACATGGCACATGATGATGTTATGATCTGTGAATCATCACGTTCCTTTTAGAAACTCAGCATGAATTACTGTAATATAATCACGTTGATCAAGTGTCATTATATTATACTAACTCATGCTTCAGTTTCCAATACTACTTCAAAAACATTCATATTTTAAACTCAAAGGTTTACAGAGTATAGGAACTAAACAGTTTCCTTTTTGATGTAATACACATAGCGCAAAGAGATAAATGATTCCAGATAAGAATAGTTATGGAAATATCTTCAGAAATATGGAGGATATTTATAATGAAAGATACGATGATTTCTTAGAATTTCTAATATCAGAGGATGATGAAGAATATTGTCTGTAAGGGTTTAGTGTCAGGAGCAAGGTATTCGTTAATGACTTCAGCAGACACTGAATCATTTGGATTCTTTGAAGGCAGGTTCAGTCTTTGTGATTTGTCTACAGCCTCCTTCATACTTTGCTCAATCCGTTTTCCAGTTCCAAAACTTCTCTATTTCTGAGCTTTGTTAATACACTAATCTTTATCATCAAACTTTTTACTGCTAAGGTCGTTTATACTTTTTGTTGCTTCATCAGCATTTTGAGAACTAGTTCGCGGTTCAGAGTGTTTTTCAGAAACTTCACATTCGAAGTATGTAAGCCTTGGAAATAGACGTTATGTATAACTGTTGGCGTCAACATGCTGTGAGATTTCACAATACTGATTGCTAATTCCCAATGATTCGTATGGCAATTCTCTTTACAAGAGGCAGATGAGTAAATGATGAGGTTTCGATAAATATAAAGATTCTTCGGAATGCCCAAGATCAGTGAAGTTGTTGGTAAGTTTATTGCTAATGTGGTGGAATATGAAAGGTTCTCCGGTAACAAAAGGGTAATCACATATATCAAAATTATGATAAGGCTACTCCGAATGAAAAAATTGAAGTTGTCTTGTTGGAGCTGTGATATAATTTGCTACTTTGCAAAGGAATTGCAAGGTTATTTTGGCTAATAAATGCCAAAAGATCTGACACATATATGTGTTGAATTATGACTTTGGTTTCGAGAGCTTTTTAAGTACATAACTGTGGGTAATATGTGGTTGGATCATCATCTCGGTTGCTCATTATTTGAAGTGTCTTCAGAGATTTTCGAAGGGTTTGAACATAGATTGTAATTGTTTGTATACATTTGATGTTCTAACACACTTTTGAAGTCAAAGTATAGCTTTGAAAGATGTAGGAATCTAAAAGTGATGGTACCGGTTATATCTCAAATTGAATTCTGAGATTTTAAAATCAGAATATGTAATTGGGTTTGAATGAGTATGGTTGTTTTGATTTCTATGAAAGAATGTATATTATTGTGAAAGTAGGAAGTATAATTGATAATTTGCTTAATCTGATTCAAAGAATGTAATATATTAATTGTGAATTTATATATATCTCTCGGGTATTACCTACCCGTTAAAAAATTTTCACAATTAATATTTTGTACATAAGAATTTTATTACAGTCTTTATGAAAATATATATGTATATATTCTCCTCAGATGTAACATAGATTTTAATGAGTTAATACTAAATTAAACTCATTCGATTTACGGTTGGAACTAGAATTGAATAATTCCTTGAAGGCTTTAGAGGTTACATAAGTATTTCTTCAATAATATTGAAATTATGAATCAATACTTCGTTATTTGTTGAGATGTGATGTTGGTTTTCGTTAAATTCTTGTGAACTTCGCAAAGTACGAATGATGTTATCTGAAAAGTTTCGGTTACATCAATGATGAAGTGTAAAATCAAATATATACTTGATTTATTAGGAATTGGAACTTGTTGAATTGAGACAGAGATTGTAGTTAACGATGGTTAAGTTGCGGGCGAGGGACATACATTATTGCATATTTGTAATATGAATTAACCGAGTAGTTAAGATTCACACACAATAGCTTAGCACGGAAAGATTTATTTTTTTATTTCAAAATATATATATATATATATATATATATATATATATATATATATATAAAATATATATATATAATTTCTTCAGAGGGAATGAGTTAATTCTTCATAACTTGTTGATACAATATACACGTTATTGATTTGTAATGATGTCCACAGTGATTCTTGAACTGACGGAGTTTGTGATGTTATAGGTGTTGTTGATTCTGATGTTGACTGTACTGACGATGCTGGTGACGTTAACGGTACTGTTGATGCTGTTGGTAAAACAAGTTTAACTTGTTAATCACACACCATTTTTGTCAGGGTTTCTACTCTTCCTTCTAACATTTTGGTTCGCTTAACTGATTTATGGTTAGGGTTAGATTAGATAATCTCTAAGACTTTAGAGATTATATAATCGCCGCGGAATGTTTCTCCAATGAAGTTATGAATTAATACTTCGTCAGTTATTGTTGTTGGTACTCCTTGGTATCTATGGTGCGTATGACGTTGATGCTCGTGGGACAGATTGTGAAGTTGAGGTTTACAACGCGGTTGTGGTTGGAGGTGGTAATGGTACTGTTGGCGTTGATGATGGTGGTACTGGTTATGCTGCTGGTGGTGCTGCTGGTGTTTGTAATCTCTGCACCATATTCTCCAAAGCCACTACCCGAGCGCGAATTTCGTTGACTTCTTCTATTATTCCAGGATGATTGTCAGTCGGAACGAGCGGATAAATAAAATCTAGAATTTGATGTAGTATATAATCGTGACGAGATACCCTGAAAATGAGAGAGAAAATGGTGTCTCTAACAGGTTCGCCGGTAAGTGCTTCAGGTTCTTCGTCAAGAGGGCAATGTGGTAGATGGAAAGGATCGCCTTCTTCTTGTTTCCAATGATTGAAGAGGCTACAAATCCATCCCCAATTCATCCAGAATAGGTGATGACTGATTGGTTGATCCATTCCGGTCACACTGCTTTCGGAGCTTGAGTGAGATTCCATTTCGGAATCCGAGTGACTTGAACTGATGACAAATTCCATTTCGTACGATTGGATAAAGGATTTTCGATATAAAATGATTTTTCGGCTATCGGGTGGTATTCTATTAACATAGGATATCTATATATAGAGATCAAAAGATTTCATAGATTACGGAGGAATTTGCGGGATATGTCAGGCAAAGTTTAAAGTAACAGATACGATAAGATATGATTTAGCAGATACGCTAAGATATGAATTTTGTCTATACACTACTCATGCAATTAATGTAGCAAGATGTGTCTAGACTAATAATGATAAGCAGGTAATTTCCTATGGATGATAAGCAGATGATTTCCGACTAGAAATGATAAGCAAAACTTTTGACATGCAGACACGGTCGAAGTCCAGACTCACTAATGCATCCTAACGCCTTATCATTTAGACACACTAATGCAGACCCGGTTCGCTAAGACCACCGCTCTGATACCAACTGAAAGGACCCATTCATATACATTATAAATGATTCACAATAGTTGATTACATTGCGAGGTATTGGACCTCTATATGATACATTTTACAAACATTGCATTCGTTTTTAAAAGACAATCTTTCTTTACATCAAAAATTGATAGGCATGCATACCATTTCATAATATCCACTATCCAACTATAAATTGATTTAATAATAATCTTTGATAAACTCAATGACTCGAATGAAACGTTCTTCGAAATATGCTATGAAAGACTCCAAGTAATATCTTTAAAATGAGCAAATGCATAGCGGAAGATTTCTTTAACACCTGAGAATAAACATGCTTTAAAGTGTCAACCAAAAGGTTGGTGAGTTCATTAGTTTATCATAATCATTTATTTCCATCATTTTAATAGACCACAAGAATTTCATTTCCAGTTCTCATAAATATACGTCCCATGCATAGAGACAAAAAAATAATCATTCATATGGTGAACACCTGGTAACCGACATTAACTAGATACATATAAGAATATCCCCTATCATTCCGGGATCCTCCTTCGGACATGATATAATTTAGAAGTACTAAAGCATCATGTACTTTGGATGGGGTTTGTTAGGCCCAATAGATCTATCTTTAGGATTCGCGTCAATTAGGGTGTCTATTCCCTAATTCTTAGATTACCAGACTTTAATAAAAAGGGGCATATTCGATTTCGATAATTCAACCATAGAATGTAGTTTCAATTACTTGTGTCTATTTCGTCAAACATTTATAAAAGCGCATGTATTCTCAGTCCCAAAAATATAAAGGGTAAAAAGGTAAATGAAACTCACCATACTGTATTTCGTAGTAAAAATACATATAACGTCATTGAACAAGTGCAAGGTTGGCCTCGGATTCACAAACCTAAATTAATTATATATATTTATGTGTTGGTCAATATTTGTCTAACAAATTAGGTCAAGTCATAGTGTACCACAATCCTAATGCTCGAGACTAATATGCAAAAGTCAACAAAAGTAAATTTGACTCAAAATAATTTCCAAAAATCTATACATGATTAATATATAGTTTAAATATCGTCGTTTTATATTTTTAAATATTTTTAAAAGATTTATTAGAGTAAATAATATAATTTATTTATTAATAAATAAAATTTTATATTATATTTATATAATAAAATATACTTTTATATATATTAAGTAATAAAATTTATAGGGTTCATTTAATATTATAAAGATAATATGATAGGTATTATTAAAGTAAGTTATTACACGTAGTAAAATATGTTTGTATCAAATATTTATTTGATTAAATAATATCTATAATGATAGTAAGTAAAAGTTGTATTGTTTTGTAATAATAATAATTATTATAAAAATATCAATATTTATAATTACTAAGATGACATTATGATAAAACGATAATTCTAATTATGATAACTTTAATATTTACGATAATTTTTAATATTATCTTTAAAATAATAATTCTATTTAAAATAATAATAATAATAATGATATTTTATAGTAACAATGACATTTCTATTAAAATGATAATTTTTATTAAAATGATAGTTTTAATACTAACGATAATTTTAATAATAATTGTAATGATAAAAATAATAAGAACGATAATTTTATCTAAATCAATATCTTATAATATTTTAATTTCATCATGATACACTCACCCATTATTTCCTAATCGTTTCATTTAATAGCTTTTAATCGTCTTTTATATCGTGTTCGTAATAATGATAATAATAGTAATCAAAATAATTAGGTGTTACAAATATTTGTTTTAATTACACTAATATTAATAATGATAGTTACTATAACATTATTAACGATAATACTAATAATTATCTTAATGATAATATAGTAATAATAATAACAATAACAATAACCATTTTTAAATAATGATATATATATTAATAATGATAATAATAATAATAATACCAATAATAATAATAATAATAATAATAATAATAATAATAATAATAATAATAATAATAATAATAATTGGATAATAATAATAATACTAATTATAACTTTAACGATAATAACGATAGTAACAATAATAAAAAATAACAATTTTTAATGATAAATCCTTTTATTGATAAAGATAATAATAATAATAATAATAAGATAAAACTAGAACGACGATAATAACGATGATAATAATGATCATTTTTAATAATAATACAAAAATTCGATGGACTATAACTTCAAATCCGTTCATCGAAATCATTCGATATCTAAATGAAAAGTTCTTAATTTTTCGCTAGCTTTCCAACGACATGCATATCTTATACCTTATCTCAGTCGCATATATAACTAATTCAGGATTCAACATAACCTAACTAAAGACAATATCAAAAGTACAAACATGCATAATCCTATATACTCGAGCACTAGTCAGGGATACACTATTAGTATGTAAAAGTTAAATTATGAGTACTCACATATCAATATTGAGATTCAATATTGCAGGAAAGGTACGTAGACGCAACGGAGATGATAAACACTATATTGATCTCACGAGCATACCCATGAACCATACCCAATCACCTCCATAGCTATAACTCATAATTTCCTTAATCCAATCCCACTCGAAAAACAATTTCGAAATCACTCAGACAGCACTCTGACGTAATATTTTATGTATACTAATAATATCTTGAAATAATACGGAGTAAATATATATATGTAAATCGATTGAGAGAGTTTAGAGAAAAATATTTTCAAGTTTCTTATGAAATAATGAAACCTATTGAATTCTATTTATAATAGATTTTTGAATTATTAAAGTGAATTATTAAAGTATGAATTATTAAAGTGAATTATTAAAGTATGAATTATTAAAGTGAATTATTAAAGTATGAATTATTAAAGTGAATTATTAAAGTATTAATTATTAAAATTAATTATTAAAGTATGAATTACTAAAGTGAATTATTAAAGTTAAAGTAAAGTAAAAATAAAGTAAAGGTAAAGTTTAAGTATAGTAAAAGTATAAAACTATGTACGCATAATACGCGTATAAATATATAATATTAATTTAAATCATTATATATATTTAATAAAACAAAATATAAATATCGTTATCTTTATCATACTGGTTAAGTAATGAGTTGTCAAAAGTGGTTCTAGATATTTATAAAAGTTATATACGTTTTAATAATAAAGTTCTTTTTAAACTGAAAACATTTTTGTACGTTTGAAACTAAATCAAATAAATATAATAATTTTGTTTTCCAAAACCAAATATATTTTTAAGAATCATTTTGTTTAAAGGTTAAAATAATGGAAATCGTTATATCATAAAATGTTTTAGAAAAGTAGATTCATATATATTCATAATAGGTTTCAAGTTTTTAAATTACAGTTTGTTGGTGAAGCATGGGATAAAGTTCAAAGGTTAAATAAACGTATGAAATCATCTTAATGAAAAATGGCGAGTTACATAACTTGTCGATATCCAACATCTAAGTTATTTACACTTCACATTCTTACTTATAAACCACTTTACCATTTTCCGAATGTTGTCAAAAAGAATAGATTTCTTAAATCACAGTGAATCTCATAACATAGACCCGTAATCATATCATAATGTATCTGATAAATCAATCATTTGATATTATCTTCTAATTCCATCGATAAACATATTGAAACAAATACGTTCATGTAAAGTATTATACGTTTAATACTTTATTAATATTCTCAAGTTATAATATATATATATATACATATTTATTTATATATAACGGTTCGTGAATCGTCGGAATTTGGTCGAGGTTATAATGAATGTATGAACACAATTTAAAATTCTTGAGATTTAACTTAACAAACTTTGCTTATCGTGTCGGAATAATATAAAGATAAAGTTTAAATTTGGTTGGAAATTTCCGGGTTGTCACAATGAGGACCTAAGGATGACTAACCTAGGGTTTTGAAAATGTTAAATGGACTTATGAGTCATAATTGGTTAGTTAATTACTAACACACCTAGTTATTAAGTAAATGGGTATTAATGGGGTTAGTGGATGATCAGAAATGGGTGTGTGACTTTAAAATGGTTAAATGTGTGATAATTGACCTAGTTGGGAAAGATGGGTATTAAATACCCTAATTGTGTATTAGTTAGTGTTGTTGGACCTTAGTCACTAGCTTTTAGTGATATGTGATGGTCTTGACCTTAAATGGACGATTTTGGTGAAAATGGGGCATTTAATGCATTTAAGTCGTTAAATGCACATGAGTGAATGGTTGGTGTTTAGTCCAACTAGTTTATGTGTTGATTGAGTACTTAATGTATTAGGTACTTTGCCTTGAAGCTTGCGAAAGTATAAAACATTCACCGAAGGCGTTAAGGTGAGTGGAATGATTATATGCGTATGTATATAATGTATTTATTTGTATGCTATGATATGAACTAAAGAGCCGGTAGTGCCATAATATGTGCGATTGTGCTATGATGTGAACTAAATAGCCGGTAGCGTCATAGTACATGTGTTGTAGTGTGAACCAAAGAGCCGGTAGCACTATGGCACGAGTTGTTAGAGTGTGAACCAAAGAGCCGGTAGCACTTTAATGCTAGTATGACTCGGGTTGTGATGTGAACCAAAGAGCCGGTATAATCATAACCGATACGTATGGTGTGAACCAAAGAGCCGGTAGCACCATGACGCGAGAATGGTTAACCATGGTTGTGTATTGTATTGTAGCATATTGTATTATGTCGATTATATGTTATTGATTATGCTAGTAGCAGTTTTGGAGATTATTAGCTTCGTACTTGAGATGGTATGCTAATTGTAATGCTAGCATGTATGCGGTATGTGTGTAAGTGATTGCAAGTAGGTATATTATATATGTATGTGTATAATTATTGCATTCACTAAGCTTTAGCTTACCCTCTCGTTGTTTACCTTTTTATAGGCTCCGACGTGGACAAGGGTAAGGGCGTTCGTTTGGATTAGAGATCCCGCTTGTTTTGATAGGGGACGCTTTTTGGATGTGTTAGCTTTTGAAGTTTGACCAGATTTGGGTAGTTTAACCCCCAAACATCATGCTCTAGTGTCGTTTGGAATTTAAACTAGTGTGGTCGAAACTTACATTTTGTATGAAACTCGTATTTCGGCCATATGTGGGCTCGGTTCGTAAAACTTGTTTTATTATTGAAACGTGTTAGTTTTACATATTAGAACATGTTGTGAAAAGCGTTTCGTCTAAATATGTCGGGAAGTGGGAGAACTTTATTTGAAAATGGACAAAACCGGACAGAAGTGAATTGTCCTGTGCGCGCCGCGCACCCTAAGGTGCTGCGTGCCGTGCACTACACTGTATAAAAAAAATTATTTCGCGTAGTCGATTGTATAACGGGTTGGGTTGTTACAAGCTAACTACTATCTTTCACCCAGATAACTTCACCAAAGATAGTTATCCACTTGATTTTTAATTCGTGAAACCATTTGATATGACCGAAATGGACGGTTTTATTCTTGTGGTGTCGTCAGGCCACAGGGCGTCAGAATCAGCTGATCAGAGTAGCGAACAGTGGTTTATTATTTATATTTTGCGAGACCTAAATTTAATTTTAACTTTCTATTGGTAGAAGGTGTAAGTTAACCTAGGGTCGTACTTTTGAATGGTTTAACGAATTGAAGATCAAGTGGATAATTGTCTTTGGTTAAATTACCTAGATAAAGGATAGTAGTGGTTTTAAGCTAATGGTTCTTGGAAAAGTAAAGAAAGTGGAAGGATATCTGAAGCGACCCGTCCTAATCCATAAGGATGAATACCATAACATATGATTACATCGCGAGGTATTTGACCTCTATATGATACATTTTACAAACATTGCATTCGTTTTAAAAGACAAACTTTCATTTCATCGAAAGTTGACTGGCATGCATACCCTTTCATAATATGTCCAAACTATAAATGACTTAATAATAATATTGTTGAACTCAACGACTCAAATGCAACGTCTATTGAAATATGCCATGAATGATTCCAAGTAATATCTTTAAAATGAGCAAATGCACAGCGGAAGATTTCCTTAATACCTGAGAATAAACATGCTTTCAAGTATCAACTAAAAGGTTGGTGAGTTCATTAGTTTATCATAAACAATCATTATTTTAATAGACCACAAGATTTCTATTTTCATTTTTCATAAACATCATCTCATATCAGGCATTTCGCACAAACTGCATAGAGATAAAAATCCTTCATATGGTGAACACCTGGTAATCGACTTTAACAAAATGCATTTAGAATATCCCCATTATTCCGGGACTCTCATCGGACATGATAAAATCGAAGTAATAAAGCATCCGTAACCCGGATGGGCCTTGTTGGGCCCGATAGATCTATCTTTATGATTCGAGTCAATTAGGGTTTCTGTTCCCTAATTATTAGATTACCAGACTAAAAAGGGTGATATTCAATTCGATAATCCAACCATAGAATGTAGTTTCGATTACTTGTGTCTATTTCGTAAAACATTTATAAAAGCAGCGCATGTATTCTCAGTCCCAAAAATATATATTGCAAAAAAATTTAAAAATGGAGCAAATGAAACTCACAATACGATATTTTGTAGTAAAAATATGCGTACGGCGGTACTGAACAATGTAGTAAAACATATACTTGTAATCGAACAATATATATATATATATATATATATATATATATATATATATATATATATATATATATATATATATATATATTATTAGTGATATAGTTTTTATATTGATAACCTATATATTTCATTATTTAATTAGATATATTCATTTTATATGTTTTACTAAATAAGATATTAATATAGTTTATTTATGTGTATTAAGTATATTTTTATATAAATATCATTTGTTTGTTAAATTATTGATAATATTAAGATAACGGTATTAATACTATTAGATTTAATAATAATAATAATAATAATAATAATAATAATAATAATAATAATAATAATAATAATAATAATAATAATAATAATAATAATAATAATAATAATAATAATAATACAAGAAATGATAATTTTTATGTAAAGTACTAATTTTTAATAATACTTATGATGTTAATAATAATGATACTACTAATAATATTCTTAGTAATAATACTAATTTTTAATAAGATGTTAGAAAAAAAAATGATACTTTTAGTGTTAATGATAACAATAATAATACTAATATTAATAATAACTATAAAATAACCATTTTTACTACTAGTGATAATAATTTTAGTAATAGTTCATTACCAATGATACTCATAATAATAATGATAATGTTAATAATAATACTTATATAAATATTAATAATAATACTTACTTTAATATTACTACTAACACTTATAATCACAAAATGATATTAATACTAATAATAATAATAATAATAATAATAGTCATATTACTTATAACTTTGGTAATAATTATAATACTAATAATACTATCAATAATTAATAATAATGGTAATAATAATAATCATAATAGTCATAATAAATAATAATACTAGCAATATTAATAATAATTCTATTACTTAATAAATACATAACAATAATAATGATAATAATAAAAATAAAATAAGTGAATATACCCATATGGCAGCTTCTCTAAAAAAAAATGCCCTAGACCAGGCTCGAACCCAAGACCGCTCGCTCCCACACAACATACTTAACCATCTCCTTTGCCTTGTCTTTCAGATTAAATACGCAACCCAATTTTATTTAACCCATTTAATACGTTTCCCATTTCTTCATCTTCTTCTTCAATAAGCTAGTCGACCAAAGATTAAACTCAACTCATAATAAGTTTACTAATTAGTTTTAGGCTTTAATATCTAATATAGATACATGTATTTTTGATGATTTGGATTGAAAAAATATTAAAATAAAAATAAAAACACTGACTGTGGTGTTCGTGACTCAAAAGAAGAAAAAAAAATTTGATTACGATTTCATGGAAGTTTTACAATATAATTATAATATGAAACATGTTTAAAATCATAATTAGACACTTTTTGGATCGTTTATTTCAACAGAAACATCAAAACGATCACCAATTTCTTGATGAACAATTTCGTTGACTTTTTATTTGAAAACTTTGACTCCAAAATTTGAATTCGATATCAAGAATTGAAAGCTAGGATTTTGCAGATAGTTTTAGTAAAAGGATCCTAACACTTCTACATTTAAGGATTTTGAGATTTCATTTGAATTCAAATTATGAATTAAAAGATGAAGGTGCAGGGCAGTCGACAGGTTTTTTTTTTTTTTTTATATTTCGTGGTTTTCCTTTCAACTTGCAGTAGTATTCCGTTATATTGTGGTGGAATTGATAAAAACAAAACTGTGAAATCGATGTGTAACCAGAAAACAAATTTGATAAAGTTTGATTGCGACGTGAACCAAATTTTTATTCGTATGTAAAAGTTCATTAATTCTGATTCCTAATATATATTAATATATATATATATATATACATATATATATATATACATATATATATACATATATTATATATATTTATCTGAATTTTAGATATATCCGTATATATATATATCTCTTATATTTATATATTTATTTTTATAGATTATAATTAATATTATTAATAAATATAACTATAATAATAATGCTCCTAATATTAAACGTAATAATAATACAAAATTATAATAATATAATAGTACTAATATTATTACTAATGATAATAACTAGTTATCGAACCCTCGCTTCGTGCCGGGGGTTCAGTTTTCAATGTATTTTATTGCGTTTAGTAAAATTATTTCGTGGCTAACGATGATGTCGTTGAAGCGCAACTCAAGTCGAACTAAAAGGTATAACCCGTGAGAGATTTAAATGTTATTTTAAATTAACAATATATGTGCATCTTCGTGTTTCGCTATGGAATTGTCGACTTTTAAAAATTTAACGCAAAATCAATGTGTATGAAAAGTACCCCAAATATTTAGCATTTTTTAAAAAGCGTCCGTTTTGCGTATAGCTAGTGACATTGTGTTCCTAAAATTGTTTCGAGTTTAACGATAGTGTCAAAAAAATTTAACTCATTGCGAGCGAGAAGATATGACCCGTTGAATATTTGGGTGAAGTTTATTTAAGATTTTTTATGAAAATGGTTATTTGACACTTTACCCCCCTGTTTGGGGGGTCGATTTGAATTTTTCAAAAAAGTTTGGGGAGCTTTATTGGTAAAATGAAATGTAGTTAAAAATAAAAATAAAAAAAGGTGAAAAGTCGAAAATGCCCCTAGTTACTATTTATAACTTTTGTCTATTAGTACCTATTAGTTAATAGTTAATATGTAAATAACAGTTACCATAAATGTATGACAATAATAATGTTAATAACAATAATACTAATTATACTGATATTATTAATAATAACAATAATAATAATATATCAATCATCTTATTCATACCAAATTCCATATATATATATATATATATATATATATATATATATATATATATATATATATATATATATATATATATTTACTTAATATGTTATTTTAAAAACTTCGACATATAATATCTATAACTTTTATACATATTCCAATATACATATGATAATAATTATTATAGAAATCGTTTATATCTATACATAGATTTATTTTAGTAACAACTTATTTTGTATCATTTACATATTTAATTTTATTGAGTTAATAACATTTTATAAGTTCCAATACTTACATTTATAACTATATGTATATATATATATATATATATATACATATTTATTTGTTTACAAACAATTGTTCGTGAATCGTCGGGAGTAATCAATGGTCAAATGATTTCATGAAATAGTTCAAAAATTTTGAGACTCAATTATATAGACTTTGCTTATCGTGTCGGAAAACATATAAATATTAAGTTTAAATTTGGTCAGAAATTTCTTGGTCATCACAATATCCAGAGTATGCAAATCAGGGAAATGATGCACAAAATATTAGTTTGGGTTAGGTTAAGGTAATTATGTTTATGTTAAGGCTAAGATTGAAATGGTGTAGATCTGGTTAGATGAGCCAATTACACAGACCTACTTATCTCTAGATTCTCGGAGTTCTCGTTGAGTAGTGAAAGCATGTCACTTTGTTGTATAATTGAAAGGTAACTATACCTCGGAGGTTATCCTCGGTAAAGAACTAGGTTTATTAGTGAGTTAAGTTCTAATCCTAACACTCGTTATCAGTTTGGATAAATGAATAATAATGTACCGTGTTGATTAAACACTGATCACAAACGGAAGGAGTCCGTCGAGTTAAGTTGACAAAACCTTAAATGAAAACTAACAACCATTTCATCATACTAATGAGATCATACCAAATCAAACATTATGCAGCATTACAGTTGATACACTGAAAGTAAAGCAGATAAAAACCTAACAGGTACCTAAACAATTAATATGACTTAATCCTAGGGCGACAATCAGACAAGAACATGCAATAGGTTTGGGTCATACAATTAAGGCACTAGCTAGATCTTAACAACTCCTAAGAGGTCTCTTTGAAACAGTCAATAGGCATACTCGGTCATTCATGTCTCAATTCCTAAGTTCCGTGTCCTAAAAGTGCATTAGATGCCTCTCGGGAACTCCGGCCATACCGAGTTCATAGAATCTTCAGATACAGTATAACCAGGGGTCGTAGGAAATGTCCCGTTCATATTGATTATAAACGTTCCATATTAATTGATTTCGTTGCGAGGTTTTGACCTCTATATGAGACGTTTTTCAAAGACTGCATTCATTTTTAAAACAACCATAACCTTTATTTTATCAATAAAGGTTTCAAAAGCATTACGTAGATTATCAAATAATGATAATCTAAAATATACTGTTTACACACGACCATTACATAATGGTTTACAATAGAAATATATTACATCGACATATGTTTCTTGAATGTAGTTTTTACACAATATCATACAAACATGGACTCCAAATCTTGTCCTTATTTTAGTATGCAACAGCGGAAGCTCTTAGTATTCACCTGAGAATAAACATGCTTTAAACGTCAACAAAAATGTTGGTGAGTTATAGGTTTAACCTATATATATATATATCAAATCGTAACAATAGACCACAAGATTTCATATTTCAATACGCATCCCATACATAGAGATAAAAATCATTCATATGGTGAACACCTGGTAACCGACATTAACAAGATGCATGTATAAGAATATCCTCATCATTCCGGGACACCCTTCGGATATGATATAAATTTCGAAGTACTAAAGCATCCGGTACTTTGGATGGGGTTTGTTAGGCCCAATAGATCTATCTTTAGGATTCGCGTCAATTAGGGTGTATGTTCCCTAATTCTTAGATTACCAGACTTAATAAAAAGGGGCATATTCGATTTCGATAATTCAACCATAGAATGTAGTTTCACGTACTTGTGACTATTTTGTAAATCATTTATAAAACCTGCATGTATTCTCATCCCAAAAATATTAGATTTTAAAAGTGGGACTATAACTCACTTTCACATATTTTTACTTCGTCGGGAAGTAAGACTTGGCCACTGGTCGATTCACGAACCTATAACAAATATGTACATATATATCAAAGTATATTCAAAATATATTTACAACACTTTTAATACATTTTGATGTTTTAAGTTTATTAAGTCAGCTGTCCTCGTTAGTAACCTACAACTAGTTGTCCAACGTTAGATGTACAGAAAAAAATTGATATATATTATCTTGAATCAATCCACGACCAAGTATATACACGTCTTAGGCTAGATCACAACTCAAAGTATATATATTTTTAGAATCACCCTCAACTCTGTATAGCTAACTCCCCCATTACTGCATATAGAGTGTCTATGGTTGTTCCAAATAATATATACACATGGGTCGATATGATATGTCAAAACATCTGCATACGTGTCTATGGTATCCCAAGATTACATAATATATTAGAATACATATAAAATACAATATAAGTTAGCTAGAATATGATTAATATAGATTTGTTACCAATTTTCACGTTGCAACAACAAGAAAAATTATCCAATATTGTTTTACCCATAACTTCTTCATTTTAAATCCGTTTTGAGTGAATCAAATTGCTATGGTTTCATATTGAACTCTATTTTATGAATATAAACAGAAAAAGTATAGGCTTATAGTCAGAAATATAAGTTACAAGTCATTTTTGTAAAGGTATTCATTTCAGTCGAAAGAACGACGTCTAGATGACCATTTTAGAAAACATACTTCCACTTTGAGTTTAACCATGATTTTTGGATATAGTTTCATGTTCATAAGAAAAATTATTTTCCCAGAAGAACAACTTATAAATCAAAGTTTATCATAGTTTTTAATTAACTAACCCAAAACAGCCCGCGGTGTTACTAAGACGGCGTATGTCCGGTTTTACAGTGTTCTTCGTGTTTCCAGGTTTTAAATCATTAAGTTAGCATATCATATAGATATAGAACATGTGTTTAGTTGATTTTTAAAAGTAAAGTTAGAAGGATTAACTTTTGTTTGCGAACAAGTTTAGAATTAACTAAACTATGTTCTAGTGATTACAAGTTTAAACCTTCGAATAAGATAGCTTTATATGTATGAATCGAATGATGTTATGAACATCATTACTACCTCAATTTTTCTGGATAAAGCTACTGGAAATGAGAAAAATGGATCTAGCTTCAAAGGATCCTTGGATGGCTTGAAAGTTCTTGAAGCAGAATCATGACACAAAAAACAAGTTCAAGTAAGATTTCCACTCAAAATAAGATTGTTATAGTTATAGAAATTGAATCAAAGTTTGAATATGAGTATTACCTTATATTAGAAAGATATCTTACTGTAAATAATAAAGATTTCTTGAGGTTGGATGATCACTCTACAAGATTGGAAGTAAGCTAGCAAACTTGGAAGTATTCTTGATTTTATGAAACTAGAACTTGTAGAATTTATGAAGAACACTTAGAACTTGAAGATAGAACTTGAGAGAGATCAATTAGATGAAGAAAATTGAAGAATTAAAGTGTTTGTAGGTGTTTTTGGTCATTAGTGTATGGATTAGATATAAAGGATATGTAATTTTGTTTTCATGTAAATAAGTCATGAATGATTACTCATATTTTTGTAATTTTATGAGATATTTCATGCTAGTTGTCAAATGATGGTTCCCACATGTGTTAGGTGACACTCATGGGCTGCTAAAAGCTTATCATTGGAGTGTATATACCAATAGTACATACATCTAAAAGCTGTGTATTGTACGAGTACGAATACGGGTGCATACGAGTAGAATTGTTGATGAAACTGAACGAGGATGTAATTGTAAGCATTTTTGTTAAGTAGAAGTATTTTGATAAGTGTCTTGAAGTCTTTCAAAAGTGTATGAATACATATTAAAACACTACATGTATATACATTTTAACTGAGTCGTTAAGTCATCGTCAGTCGTTACATGTAAGTGTTGTTTTGAAACCTTTAGGTTAACGATCTTGTTAAATGTTGTTAACCCAATGTTTATAATATCAAATGAGATTTTAAATTATTATATTATCATGATAATATGATGTATGAATATCTCTTAATATGATAGATATACATTAAATGTCGTTACAACGATAATCGTTACATATATGTCTCGTTTCAAAATCATTAAGTTAGTAGTCTTGCTTTTACATATGTAGTTCATTGTTAATATACTTAATGATATGTTTAATTATCATAATATCATTTTATATGTCATCATATAGTTTTTACAAGTTTTAACGTTCGTGAATCACCGGTCAACTTGGGTGGTCAATTGTCTATATGAAACCTATTTCAATTAATCAAGTCATAACAAGTTTGATTGCTTAACATGTTGGAAACACTTAATCATGTAAATAAAAATTTCATTTAATATATATAAACATGGAAAAGTTCGGGTCACTACAGTACCTACCTGTTAAATAAATTTTGTCCCGAAATTTTAAGAAGTTGGAGGTGTTGACGTATCTTCTGGAAATAAATGCGGGCATTTCTTCTTCATCTGATCTTCACGCTCCCAGGTGAACTCGGGTCCTCTACGAGCATTCCATCGAACCTTAACAATCGGTATCTTGTTTTGTTTAAGTCTCTTAACCTCACGATCCATTATTTCGACGGGTTCTTCAATGAATTGAAGTTTTTCATTGATTTGGATTTCGTCCAAAGGAATAGTGAGATCTTCTTTAGCAAAACATTTCTTCAAATTCGAGATGTGGAAAGTGTTATGTACATTCGCAAGTTGTTGAGGTAACTCAAGTCGGTAAGCTACTGGTCTGACACGATCAATAATCTTGAATGGTCCAATATACCTTGGATTTAATTTCCCTCGTTTACCAAATCGAACAACACCTTTCCAAGGTGCAACCTTAAGAATGACCATCTCTCCAATTTCAAATTCTATGTCTTTTCTTTTAAAGTCGGCGTAGCTCTTTTGTCGAATTTGGGCGGTTTTCAACCGTTGTTGAATTTGGATGATCTTCTCGGTAGTTTCTTGTATTATCTCCGGACCCGTAATCTGTCTATCCCCCACTTCACTCCAACAAATCGGAGACCTGCACTTTCTACCATAAAGTGCTTCAAACGGCGCCATCTCAATGCTTGAATGATAGCTGTTGTTGTAGGAAAATTCTGCTAACGGTAGATGTCGATCCCAACTATTTCCGAAATCAATAACATATGCTCGTAGCATGTCTTCAAGCGTTTATATCATCCTTTTGCTCTGCCCATTAGTTTGTGGATGATAGGCAGTACTCATGTCTAGACGAGTTCCTAATGCTTGCTGTAATGTCTGCCAGAATCTTGAAATAAATCTGCCATCCTTATCAGAGATAATAGAGATTGGTATTCCATGTATGGAGCCGACTTCCTTCAAATACAGTCGTGCTAACTTCTCCATCTTGTCATCTTCTCTTATTGGCAGGAAGTGTGCTGACTTGGTGAGACGATCAACTATTACCCAAATAGTATCATAACCACTTGCAGTCCTTGGAAATTTAGTAATGAAATCCATGGTAATGTTTTCCCATTTCCATTCCGGGATTTCAGGTTGTTGTAGTAGACCTGATGGTTTCTGATGTTCAGCTTTGACCTTAGAACACGTCAAACATTCTCCTACATATTTAGCAATATCGGCTTTCATACCTGGACACCAAAAATGTTTCTTAAGATCCTTGTACATCTTCCCCATTTCAGGATGTATTGAGTATCTGGTTTTATGAGCTTCTCTAAGTACCATTTCTCTCATATCTCCAAATTTTGGTACCCAAATTCTTTCAGCCCTATACCGGGTTCCGTCTTCCTGAATATTAAGATGCTTCTCTGATCCTTTGGGTATTTCATCCTTTAAATTTCCCTCTTTTAAAACTCCTTGTCGCGCCTCCTTTATTTGAGTAGTAAGGTTAGTGTGAATCATTATATTCATAGATTTTACTCGAATGGGTTCTCTGTCCTTTCTGCTCAAGGCGTCGGCTACCACATTTGCCTTCCCCGGGTGGTAACGAATCTCAAAGTCGTAATCATTCAACAATTCAATCCACCTACGCTGCCTCATATTCAGTTGTTTCTGATTAAATATATGTTGAAGAATTTTGTGGTCGGTATATATAATACTTTTGACCCCATATAAGTAGTGCCTCCAAGTCTTTAATGCAAAAACAACCGCGCCTAATTCCAAATCATGCGTCGTATAATTTTGCTCGTGAATCTTCAATTGTCTAGACGCATAAGCAATCACCTTCGTTCGTTGCATTAATACACAACCGAGACCTTGCTTTGATGTGTCACAATAAATCACAAAATCATCATTCCCTTCGGGCAATGACAATATATGTGCCGTAGTTAGCTTTTTCTTCAATAATTGAAACGCCTTCTCTTGTTCATCTTTCCATTCATATTTCTTCCCTTTATGCGTTAATGCAGTCAAGGGTTTTGCTATTTTGGAGAAATCTTGGATGAATCTTCTGTAGTAACCAGCCAATCCTAAAAATTGACGTATATGCTTCGGAGTTTTTGGGGTTTCCCACTTTTCAACGGTTTTGATCTTTGCCGGGTCCACCTGGATACCTTCTTTGTTCACTATGTGACCGAGGAATTGAACTTCTTCCAACCAAAATGCACACTTTGAAAATTTAGCGTACAGTTTTTCTTTCCTCAATACTTCTAGCACTTTTCTCAAATGTTCTTCGTGCTCTTGATCATTCTTTGAGTAAATAAGTATGTCATTGATGAAAACAATGACAAACTTGTCAAGATATGGCCCACACACTCGGTTCATAAGGTCCATGAAGACTGCTGGTGCGTTAGTCAATCCAAACGGCATAACCATAAACTCGTAATGACCATAACGCGTCCTAAAAGCAGTTTTTAGAATATCATCCTCCTTTACTCGCATTTGATGATATCCAGAACGTAAATCGATCTTCGAATAAATCGATGAGCCTTGTAGTTGATCAAATAAGTCATCAATTCTCGGCAGTGGATAACGGTTTTTGATGGTAAGTTTGTTCAACTCTCTATAGTCAATACACAACCTAAATGTACCATCCTTCTTCTTGATAAACAAAACAGGAGCTCCCCATGGTGATGTGCTTGATCGAATGAAACCACGTTCTAATAGTTCTTACAGTTGGCTTTGCAGTTCTTTCATCTCGCTGGGTGCGAATCTATAAGGAGCACGAGCTATTGGTGCAGCTCCTGGTACAAGATCTATTTGAAATTCAATAGATTGATGTGGAGGTAGTCCCGGTAATTCTTTCAGAAATACATCGGGAAATTCTTTTGCGACGGGAACATCATTGATGCTCTTTTCTTCAGTTTGTACTTTCTCGACGTGTGCTGGAACAGCATAGCAACCTTTTCTTATTAGTTTTTATGCCTTCAAATTACTAAAAAGATGTAGCTTCGTGTTGCCCTTTTCTCCGTACACCATTAAGGGTTCTCCTTCTTCTCGTACAATGCGAATTGCATTTTTATAACATACGATCTCTGCTTTCACCTTCTTCAGCCAGTCCATGCCAACTATTACATCAAACTCCCTAACTCTACTGGTATCAAATCAATCTTATATATTTCGCTACCCAGTTTAATTTCTCGATTCCGGCATATATAATCTGCTGAAATTAATTTACCGTTTGCTAATTCGAGTAAAAATTTACTATCCAACGGCGTCAATGGACAACTTAATTTAGCACAAAAATATCTACTCATATAGCTTCTATCCGCACCCGAATCAAATAAAACGTAAGCAGATTTATTGTCAATAAGAAACGTACCCGTAACAAGCTCCAGGTCTTCCTGTGCCTCTGCCGCATTAATATTGAAAACTCTTTCGCGGCCTTGTCCATTCGTGTTCTCCTGGTTTGGGCAATTTCTAATAATGTGGCCCGGTTTTCCACATTTTTAACAAACTACATTGGCATAACTTGCTCCGACACAACTTGCTCCGCCATTACTCGTTCCGATACCATTTGTTCCTTTCGTTCTGTTAACCCCTGGTCCGTAGACCTCACACTTCGCCGCACTATGACCATTTCTTTTACACTTGTTGCAAAATTTGGTGCAGAACCCCGAGTGATACTTTTCACACCTTTGGCATAGCTGCTTCTGATTGTTGTTGTTGTTGTTGCGGTTGTTATTGTTGTTGGGATGATTATTGTAGTTGTTGTTTTTGTTGTTGTTGGGCCGTTTGTTGTAGTTGCGATTGATGTTGCGATTGTTGGGATAGTTGTTGCGATTATTGTTGTAATTTCTGTTGTTGTTGTATTGGTGATTCTTATCACCGTTTTCCTCCCACTTTCTTTTGACTTGCTTCACATTGGCCTCTTCATCCGCCTGTTTTTTTAATTCTTTCCTCAATCTGGTTCACTAGTTTGTGAGCCATTCTACATGCCTGTTGTATGGAGGCAGGCTCGTGTGAACTTATATCTTCTTGGATTCTTTCCGGTAATCCTTTCACAAACGCGTCGATCTTCTCTTCCTCATCTTCGAACGCTCTCGGACACAATAGGCACAATTCTGTGAATCGTCTTTCGTACGTGGTAATATCAAATCCTTGGGTTAGTAACCCTCTAAGTTCTGTCTTGAGCTTATTGACCTCGGTTCTGGGACGGTACTTCTCGTTCATCAAGTGCTTGAATGCTGACCACGGTAGTGCGTAAGCATCATCTTGTCCCACTTGCTCTAGATAGGTATTCCACCATGTTAACGCAGCACCTGTGAAGGTATGCGTAGCGTACTTCACTTTGTCCTCTTCAGTACACTTACTTATGGCAAACACCGATTCAACCTTCTCGGTCTACCGTTTCAATCCGATCGGTCCTTCGGTTCCATCAAATTCCAAAGGTTTGCAGGCAGTGAATTCTTTGTAGGTGCATCCTACACGATTTCTTGCGCCGTTAGCTGCATTGCTAGATTCAGAGTTATTGTTGGTATGTAGCGCAGCCTGTACTGCGGCTATGTTTGCAGCAAGAAAGGTACGAAATTCCTCTTCGCTCATATTCATGGTTTGTCGAGTAGTCGGTGTCATTTCCTTCAAATAGTCAAATGAAACAAGTTAATCATACAGAATATTAAGAGTAGTCAATAGTATCTCGTAGCATAATATGAACTCATTTATAAAAGCTTTTTCTTCATATTAGCGTTTTATAAGTTTAAATTCGGGTAGTACCTACCCGTTAAGTTCATACTTAGTAGCTAATATACAATTCAACTACTACAATTCTATATGAAAAACTGATTATAATAATATTTCATGTTCAAACTTTTTCACAATATTTTACAAACTTACAATACCGCTTATTTTACATATAACATGAAATATAGCACACAATAACTTTGATACAAGATAGTTGTGAAGATAATTCTAGCTAGTACACAAGTCGTTCAGCAAAAGCAATAAAGACACGTAATTCATACGTCCAGAAACAAGTCATGCATTCTGGTTTTACTAGGACTACTTCCCATCCTTGGTCTTGTGGAACATAACCGTTATGGTCATTGATAAGACAGCGTGTTGTAACGTCGTCAAAGGGACGAGGGTTACGTATTGTCCAACAGTCCCGTAACAATCTAAAAACCTTCTTTCTCACCCCAACTACTGAATCCGTCACTTGTGGGAACGTTTTGTTTAATAGTTGTAGCCCGATGTTCTTGTTCTCACTTTGGTGAGAACCGAACATTACTAACCCGTAAGCATAACATGCTTCTTTATGTTGCATGTTAGCCGCTTTTTCTAAATCACGAAGTCTTATATTCGGATATATTGAATCAAAATAATTTCTTAACCCGTTGCGTAAAATAGCATTTGGGTTCCCCGCAATATATGCGTCAAAGTAAACACATCGTAACTTATGGATTTCCCAATGTGATATCCCCCATCATTCGAACAAAAGCCTTTTATAAACCAAGACATTCTTGGAACGTTCTTCGAATGTCTTACAAACAGATCTCGCCTTAAATAGTTGTGCCGAAGAATTCTGACCAACTCTAGACAAGATTTCATCAATCCTGTCTCCGGGTAGGTCTCTTAAAATATTGAGTTGTCTATCCATTTTGTGTTTTTATACTGTAAAATAGACAAGAGTTAGATTCATAAAAAAAATACTTATTAATACAAGCAATTTTTACATATATCATAAAGCATAAGCATACTATATTACATATATTACACCACACGAATACAACTATCTTATTCCGACTCGCTCGTTTCTTCTTCTTCAGTTTTGGTTCGTTTTGCCAAGTTTCTAGGGATATATGATGTTCCCCTAATACGAGCCATCGTTTTCCACATTGGTTTAGAAAAACCTGGTGGTTTAGAGGTTCCCGGGTTATTGTCACAACTTAAGAAATACGGGTGTTAACGATACATATAAAGTTCATCGGGTTTGGAATCAAATTTCTCTATTTTTATGCCCTTTCCCTTATTGTTCTCTTTTACCTTATTAAATTGTGTTGGGGTAATTTCTATAACATCATCGGAATCCTTGTCGGGATCCGATTCATCGGAGATTTGGTAATCCTCCCAATACTTTGCTTCCTTGGCGGAAACACCATTGACCATAATTAACTTTGGTCAGTTGGTTGAGGATTTTCTTCTACTTAACCGTTTTATTATTTCCCCCACTGGTTCTATTTCTTCTTTCGATTCCGATTCTTCTTCCGGTTCCGATTCTTCTTCCGGTTCCGACTCTTCTTCCGGTTCCTCTTCGGGAACTTGTGAATCAGTCCACGAATCATTCCAATTTACATTTGACTCTTCATTATTATTAGGTGAGTCAATGGGACTTGTTCTAGAGGTAGACATCTATCACATAATATCAAACACGTTAAGAGATTAATATATCACATAATATTCACATGTTAAAAATATATAGTTTCCAACAAAATTTGTTAAGCAATCATTTTTCAAGTAAACACGGTCGAAGTCCAGACTCACTAATGTATCCTAACAAACTCGATAAGACACACTAATGCAAAATTCTGGTTCTCTAAGACCAACGCTCGGATACCAACTGAAATGTCCCGTTCATATTGATTATAAACGTTCCATATTAATTGATTTCGTTGCGAGATTTTGACCTCTATATGAGACGTTTTTCAAAGACTGCATTCATTTTTAAAACAACCATAACCTTTATTTTATCAATAAAGGTTTCAAAAGCATTACGTAGATTATCAAATAATGATAATCTAAAATATACTGTTTACACACGACCATACAATAGAAATATATTACATCAACATATGTCACTTGAATGCAGTTTTTACACAATATCATACAAACATGGACTCCAAATCTTGTCTTTATTTAAGTATGCAACAGCGGAAGCTCTTAGTATTCACTTGAGAATAAACATGCTTTAAACGTCAATAAAAATGTTGGTGAGTTATAGGTTTAACCTATATATATATCAAATCGTAACAATAGACCACAAGATTTCATATTTCAATACGCATCCCATACATAGAGATAAAAATCATTCATATGGTGAACACCTAGTAACCGACATTAACAAGATGCATATATAAGAATATCCCCATCATTCCGGGACACCCTTCGGATATGATATAAATTTCGAAGTACTAAAGCATCCGGTACTTTGGATGGGGCTTGTTAGGCCCAATAGATCTATCTTTAGGATTCGCGTCAATTAGGGTGTATGTTCTCTAATTCTTAGATTACCAGACTTAATAAAAAGGGGCATATTCGATTTCGATAATTCAACCATAGAATGTAGTTTCACGTACTTGTGTCTATTTTGTAAATCATTTATAAAACCTGCATGTATTCTCATCCTAAAAATATTAGATTTTAAAAGTGGGACTATAACTCACTTTCACAGATTTTTACTTCGTCGGGAAGTAAGACTTGGCCACTGGTCGATTCACGAACCTATAACAAATATGTACATATATATATCAAAGTATATTCAAAATATATTTACAACACTTTTAATACATTTTGATGTTTTAAGTTTATTAAGTCAGCTGTCCTCGTTAGTAACCTACAACTAGTTGTCCAACGTTAGATGTACAGAAAAAAATTGATATATATTATCTTGAATCAATCCACGACCCAGTGTATACACGTCTTAGGCTAGATCACAACTCAAAGTATATAAATTTTTGGAATCAACCTCAACTCTGTATAGCTAACTCCCTCATTACTGCTTATAGAGTGTCTATGGTTGTTCCAAATAATATATACACATGGGTCGATATGATATGTCAAAACATCTGCATACGTGTCTATGGTATCTCAAGATTACATAATATATTAGAATACATGTATAATACAATATAAGTTAGCTAGGATATGATTAATATAGATTTGTTACCAATTTTCACGTTGCTACAATAAGAAAAATTATCCAATCTTGTTTTACCCATAACTTCTTCATTTTAAATCCGTTTTGAGTGAATCAAATTGCTATGGTTTCATATTGAACTCTATTTTATGAATCTAAACAGAAAAAGTATAGGTTTATAGTCGGAAATATAAGTTACAAGTCATTTTTGTAAAAGTAGTCATTTCAGTCGAAAGAACAACGTCTAGATGACCATTTTAGAAAACATACTTCCACTTTGAGTTTAACCATGATTTTTGGATATAGTTTCATGTTCATAAGAAAAATTATTTTCCCAGAAGAACAACTTTTAAATCAAAGTTTATCATAGTTTTTAATTAACTAACCCAAAACAGCCCGCGGTGTTACTACGACGGCGAATGTCCGGTTTTACAGTGTTCTTCGTGTTTCCAGGTTTTAAATCATTAAGTTAGCATATCATATAGATATAGAACATGTGTTTAGTTAATTTTTAAAAGTCAAGTTAGAAGGATTAACTTTTGTTTGCGAACAAGTTTAGAATTAACTAAACTATGTTCTAGTGATTACAAGTTTAAACCTTCGAATAAGATAGCTTTATATGTATGAATCGAATGATGTTATGAACATCATTACTATCTCAAGTTTTCTGGATAAAGCTACTGGAAATGAGAAAAATGGATCTAGCTTCAAAGGATCCTTGGATGGCTTAAAAGTTCTTGAAGCAGAATCATGACACGAAAAACAAGTTCAAGTAAGATTTCCACTCGAAATAAGATTGTTATAGTTATAGAAATTGAATCAAAGTTTGAATATGAGTATTACCTTGTATTAGAAAGATATCTTACTGTAAATAAGAAAGATTTCTTGAGGTTGGATGATCACTCTACAAGATTGGAAATAAGCTAGCAAACTTGGAAGTATTCTTGATTTTATGAAACTAGAACTTGTAGAATTTATGAAGAACACTTAGAACTTCAAGATAGAACTTGAGAGAGATCAATTAGATGAATAAAAGTGAAGAATTAAAGTGTTTGTAGGTGTTTTTGGTCGTTGGTGTATGGATTAGATATAAAGGATATGTAATTTTGTTTTCATGTAAATAAGTCATGAATGATTACTCATATTTTTGTAATTTTATGAGATATTTCATGCTAGTTGCCAAATGATGGTTCCCACATGTGTTAGGTGACTCACATGGGCTGCTAATAGCTGATCATTGGAGTGTATATACCAATAGTACATACATCTAAAAGCTGTGTATTGTACGAGTACGAATACGGGTGCATACGAGTAGAATTGTTGATGAAACTGAACGAGGATGTAATTGTAAGCATTTTTGTTAAGTATAAGTATTTTGATAAGTGTCTTGAAGTCTTTCAAAAGTGTATGAATACATATTAAAACACTATATGTATATACATTTTAACTGAGTCGTTAAATCATTGTTAACCCAATGTTTATAATATCAAATGAGATTTTAAATTATTATATTATAATGATAATATGATGTATGAATATCTCTTAATATGATAGATATACATTAAATGTCGTTACAACGATAATCGTTACATATATGTCTCGTTTCAAAATCATTAAGTTAGTAGTCTTGCTTTTACATATGTAGTTCATTGTTAATATACTTAATGATATGTTTACTTATCATAATATCATGTTAACTATATATATATATATATATATATATATATATATATATATATATATATATATATATATATATATATATATCCATATATATGTCATCATATAGTTTTTACAAGTTTTAACGTTCGTGAATCACCGGTCAACTTGGGTGGTCAATTGTCTATATGAAACCTATTTCAATTAATCAAGTCTTAACAAGTTTGATTGCTTAACATGATGGAAACACTTAATCATGTAAATAACAATTTCATTTAATATATATAAACATGGAAAAGTTCGGGTCACTACATCTTAATCCTATGAAGTAGCTAAGTTTATATAGGTGGACAAGTCCTGATCACAACCTAGGTTGGTCAATCCTTAAGATGCTAGCATACAAATCTATCAGACTCACAAGTTCAACATAACAATAGAAACCGTACTAATTTAACATAACTACGCAAACCCAGACTTCTATCATGGCAACATACAGATTAATTAAGCTAACATGGCAATATCAGAACGCATTATTAAACATAAATGGTAACAAAACATGTTTAATAAAAGAGACAAGCGTTTTGGATAAAAACCTAAAAAAGCTGAAGAAATCTGCCCGAGATTGCAGGGACTCGCCGGGATATCCTCCTAAAAATAAAAGCTAAGCTAGCTACTACTAAAAACTTACTAAAAAGCTTTAAAATATAAAGTGAAATGCAAATTGAGTGTGTGTTGAAATAGATGGAAGAAGCCCTTTAAATAGACTTGAAATTTGCCTGCAAACGACTGGCAGGCCGTTTGGCAAGTCGTTTGCAGGGGCCTTTTAGCTTGGTGGCCCATTTTTTTTGTCCGTTTGCTTGGCCCGAGTGGCAAGCATTTTCCCATAGTGGCAGGCCGTTTGGCATCCCGTTTAGCAAGCCGTTTGCTGCCATGGTCAGCTTGTTTCCTGGATCGTAACTTGATTTTCTTGGTCGTAACTTGTCTTTCACCGTTTTCGCTCTTGAATCTTCTTTTTAGCTCCATTTTACTTGATTCTTTTTGCATCACCTTTGTAATTACTTAATCTACAAAATCAACCGACAAAGCGATAATTTTTGCGATAAAGTTTGAAACTTTATGGATTAGGACTTAATAAAGGGGGTAAAAACGTGACTTTTTGGCCGATATCAAATACCCCACACTTTGCTTTGCTTGTCCTCAAGAAAAAAGCGGGAATATAAGGTTCTTTCTAATATATTCTTGCTCGCCCACCCTTGGATCCTTTTATTATGCCTTCATCAGAACTCGTCACATCTTTCGAAAGTATTAGAGAAAGTTTTGAACTTCGATGATTTTAGTCGCTAGATTTCAATCGCGTCCTTAGTGAAAAAGGCGTACTTCCCAACTCTCAGATGTAGAGTATACATTACCAGGCTTCTCACTAGCGGATCACTCATATCACTCAAGTGTTTAGGGAGCCCTAATCTAGTTGTATTGTCGCTTAGAAGCTAGTCATGTAATAGTTCTCATCATAGACTTGGTAAAGTATCAATATCTACACCGGTTAAGTAAGGACGACACTGATCTTCTTCCTAGGCATTCTTTCAAGAGGAAGACGGGTTATAGGGTTGGTTGAGTAGTTTATGAAATGGTGAAAAGTATCCAGATCTTTTTATTTTTAAAGAGAATTGATAGATTTTGATTCTTCAGAGTATCCATTTTAGATAGAAAACGGCTTGAATTCCGTAAAACGTTTCTTCGGAAGATGCAGATTTCGCTAAGACTTTTGTCTTGAATTTTTCTTGGCTCTTCCAGTAGTCCTTCTTTGGGCAACTTCTTGGGTTTTCTTGCCTTTATTTTGAGACTTTTCTCTTTCAAAATATATATATATATATATATATATATATATATATATATATATATATATATATATATATATATATATATATATATATATATATATATATATATATATATATATATATATATATATATTTGACATACCCTTTCTTCATAACTTTTGTCTTTTGTTCCTGGTGCCCAGAGAGGAAGTGATGATTCACTGAAAAATAGGTTTTTGACCTATCAAAAATAATCAGGGGTTCGAAATCTTTTAACAAGTGCTTTTGAATCGAATTTGATCGATCTATCTCTTTATTAATTTCTGGATCTTTTTGATAAGTGGAAAAAGAATGAAGGTGAATGGGTAGTATATTTTGGGGGTGAATTTGGGGTGAGTATTTTCAGATTCATCAACTCTTTGTGTGAGTTGGTCGATTTAAATGCGTGGAGTGGAAACAGAAACGGATGGTTTTTGTCTTCTCTATTCAGAATGATTTCGGAAAGAGTATCGTACCTGCACCATGTATGGCACTTACTAACCATTGGCCTCGAAATGTATGTCAAAACCAAGTTCTAACTTAAATCGTACACCGGCACGCTCATCAAATGAATTGACAAAGTACTGCAGATTTGATGGGTCATACAGATACTTTGGGTCCAAGAGTCCTCACTTTTTGGGAGTAGGGGTCGTGCTTGGTCATGCGTAGCCTTTTACATATTTTTTCGAAAGAAATCTTTTGTCACAAATCATGAGCTTTAGTTTAATCGTTCCGTTCTAGTGAATATTCGAAAATCAATTTCTATCAATTTTATTAAATCTTTTGGGTAAAACGAAGTAATAATTTTTCGAAATTACCTAAATATTCTTGCTAATCACTTTTTAGACAAAAGAATTTTTCAAAATTTGGAATTTTACGGTTACTTGTCCTTAAACTGTTACCTAATACCCTACACTTAGAAGAACATTGTCCCTAATGTTCTCTGAAATAGAATATTTTAATACTTTATAAATTAAGGACAACATCTCTTAGAATCTCTAAGTTAGCTGTGAGGGTGACCCCACACTTAGAGATTTTAGTGTGTAATAATTGAAAGAAGTTTGAGGAAAGATTACTTCCATACAGTCAGGGTACTCTCCTAGTGCGGGGCTTCCTACGGTCAGGTTACTCCCCTAGTGCTGGAAAGGACCAGTCTCTTTGATAAACTTCTGCATGAAGAACAAACGAGAGTACCATTTCCACTATATATATAAATTTTTATACAATGCTTTTAAAAGATAAACTAAAAGAAAATAAAGTAGTCTATGAAATACTCTCCTGGCCAGTTTATAGAGCGGTGTCTGCGAAGTATCTATTAGGTTCGAATGGATCATCATCGTTCTCGAGTCTCTGCAAATACTCAAGCGGCTGTCCTGAATCCAACTCAGGTTCCAGAAGTGTGTCTAGACAAAGGTCCGATGACAACTCTAGGTGTGATAGGCTCGGGAATGGCTCCTCATCATGGATGCTCCTGGTAATCTCAAAAACTTGGGCCTTTGGTGGCTCTACTGAGATAGGTACTATAACTAAGTGACAGCCCTCAGATAGCTCACGAACAGGGACCATCTCCATGAGTGGAGCAGGTGATACAGCTAGTACAGGCAGCGTGATAGGAGTAGGAGTAGCATGAAATAGGACAGCAGCTGAGGCTACTTAATGAACTGAGACCGGGGTGGAGCGCCTGGGAGTAGCTTGTCGTGTTGGCGGAACACGGCGTGCTAGTCTGAATGACGAAGGGCCTAGAGTACTTCGAGGCATTCCATCGCGCTGAAGGTATACTCTAAGAGCTCGATAGAGTCTCTGCTGGTCTCTAAGTAATGTCCATGTAACATCTGGGTCATTCAAGTGTAAGACCCGATTATTTATTTTACAGAAGTGTATTAGAGTGCATGCAGTGTGGGGAAAATTGTGTGAGTAAACCGAAGACAGAACCTGTTCAGCCCTTCGTGCGCGCCGCGCAGGGGTAATGGTGCGCGCCGCGCACTGTCCCTGCGACAGAACCCCAGTTTTTCTGTTTTGAGTTTAATGAAGGGCATTATGGTCTTTTCACTTGAGGGTCAATTTTAGGCCACAAAGGCAGATTGGTGGACTTTTTCAAGTCCACAATCTTATCTTCATCTCTTCCACACACTCTCAAACCCTAGAGTGAGAAATAGAGCTTAGAGAGAGAAAGCTTCATTTGGGGAAGAAGGAGCTTGAATCAAACGAAGTTGCAAGTGTTAAAGTTGTTCACCTTGTTCACGGCTACATTGTGGTGGTATTGGTAAGCTCTAACTCCGAGTTTTCATAGTTTGATTTAGTGTTCATAATTGGGGTTTTGAAATGGGTGTTCTTGAAATAAACCCATTAGTTGTTAATTGGATGTTTGAGCTAGTAAATGGTGTTAATAACCATTGTTTGTTGGTTTGGGTTTGTTAATGAAGATGATTAGTTGTTAATCATGTTTGGTTGTTGGAATCACTAGTTAATTAAGATTATAAGTGATTAGAAGTGTAAACTTGCAAATGGGTGTTGACTTGAGTTTGGGTCAAAATGGATTTTTGTGTCCTAATGATGCAAGTAAGTGTTTTGATGTTGAACCTTGAGCATAAGGGGGTGTTTGAACATAATCATTAGTTAATTTTGATTATGGGTGTTTTGGGCGAGTTTTGACTTAGTCAAAGTGATGCATGTGCAAATGGGTCGATATTGCACTTATGGTGTTTTGGGTATAAGCTAGTGTATTTAGCTTATTCGGTTGTAAATTACTTAGGTGATTTGCATCGGACGATTAGGAGCTCAAGCGGAAGTTGCCTTACTTGAAATCAAGGTGAGTGGAATATTTATACATGTATGTATGTGGTTTATTAACTCGTACGCGATGTGGGCCTTTGGCGCCACATCGTGAGTGTTGGGCGTTCTGTCACAAGTTGGTGGCTTATTTGGTATTCGGGTGAAGAGAACTACGGGTCGGTAGTATCTCGCTAGGTGTCTCACGAGTCGGTGACACCTCTTGGAGGTTTACAAGTCGGTGACCTCATATGTATTGATGGGTGGTGCACTAGTCGGTGACACCCCATAGTGTTCACAAGTCGGTGACACTTGGTGGTACTTAACAAGTCGGTGATGCCACATGGCGTTCACGAGGCAGTGACCCATAAGTAATAGTGGTGATTCACAAGTCGGTAACACCTTATGATGAGTCACAAGTCGGTGACATTTCTTAGTGATCACAAGTCGGGGACACTAGGTGGGGCTTCACAAGTCGGTGATGCTACATGGTGATTCACAAGTCGGTGACATATGACGAGTTACAAGTCGGTGACATGGTACGAGTGAGACTCGATGATCTTGGTCGGCTACAAGTCGGTAGTAGTAAGCGGTGAACGGTTAGCGTGTTTATGCCCTTTTATGTTTAGTATATTATCGTGTTGAATTATATACTAACGTTGTTGCTAGTCGTATGCTTATTGATGCTAACTCGTTTGTTCGTTGTATGTAATGGTGTTGTAGGTGGATGCGTGTAGGTAAATTACATATGTATATGTATAAGTATTGCATTCACTAAGCATTAGCTTACCCTCTCGTTGTTTACCATTTTATAGGTTCCGGCGTGGATAAGGGTAAGGGCATTCGTTCGGACTAGAGTTCCCGCTTGATGCTAGGGGACGCTTTTGGCTTTAGTAGCTCTTGGAGTTTGACCGATAGTTAGGTAGTTTAATCCCAAACGCCATGCTCATTGTGTAGTTTGGAACTTAAACTTTTTGGTGGTCGAAACTCAAAACTTGTATTAAACTTGTATTTTGGGTCGTGTGGGCCCCGCTTGTAAAACATCGTTTTATGTTTGATTCGTGTTAGTTTTACATATATAAGTTTGTCGTGAAAAGCGTTCGGTCTAAATATGTCGGGAAGTGGTCCATCTTTTTACGAGTTAAAAACAGTTTGATCAGAGCCTGGAACGCCTTGTGCGTGCCGCGCACTTTCAGTGGAGCGCGCCGCGCACCACACCTGAGCAGCAGTTTAATTTTTTTTTTTTGGGGACTGTTTTTGGTCAGTTATCGTGTTGGGTTGTTACAAGTGGTATCAGAGCATGGTCTAAGGGATTTAGGTGACTTGAGATAGGCGCCTAGACTTAGACTTTTGTGTGTGCTATTATGCGGGACTTGTAGGATTGCGGGTCGGTTCGGGATTTAGTTAGTGCCTTAGAGAATGGGTGAACTAGCTATGTATTGATTATGTTGTTATTAATCGTGTTGTTTGCGTTGAATATCTAGCGAGATAGTTGTTGTATTCATGAGCTCGGCATGGTGTGTGAGCGTAATAATGCTTCGCGACCATTATTACGGTTGCAAGCCAAGTCATGCAAGTGATGTACAACAAGTGTTGAACTAGATGGGATGTACGAACTGTGGCATATTATATGTTTGTGAACGATTGATCGTGGTGGTGTGTGTAAGTTATTCATGTTGTGTTCCTAACCGAGTTCATTTCTTAGAATGACTACAAGGAGCAAACAAGCCAACGAAGATCAAGACGAAGACGTTGAGTTCACGGCTAAGGTTGAGGCCATCTTTAAACGTCAAAAAGTGGAGTTTCTCGAGGATGTTAGAAAAGTTTTTCGGGAATCGGTTGATGGGAAATTAACCGATCTAATTGATGAAAGGGTGAAGGTCGCAATCGAGGAAGCGCTTGATGCTAGAAATATTTATCCCCGGGGCGAAGGGAGTGAAAGAAATGGGAGGCGGGACTTCCATTACAAAAACTTCAAGGATGCACAACCTCCTATGTTTAATGGGGTAAGAGATCCGTTGAAGAGTACATGTTGGGTTTCAGACATCGAGGGGGCTTTCCGTACTAGTGAATGTCCTCCCGAGAAGAAAACGAGGTACGGTTCTAGTATGTTATGTGAAGAAGCCAAGTTGTGATGGGATGACAAGAATCAATTGTATGGCGAGGAACAATGTATGAGCTTGTCATGGGATGAGTTCAAAAAGGAGTTATTTGATGAATACCGAACTTCTTCCGACCTTGATAGAATCCGGGACGAGTTACACAATTTGCGACAAGGTTCGATCGACTTGGTTACTCTCAAGTATACCTTCTTGGCAAAGACTCGTTTTTGTCCGGAGTATGTTGGTGACGATCACAAGTTGATGAAAGATTTCTACCGTACCATGAATGATGAGTTGAAGGGTAAGATTAGTCAGGGAATGGCTAAGTCTTTTGAAGAGTTGTTTGAGTTGGCGCGGGGTTTCGAACCGGAGGTGTCAAAGCCAAGTGTGTCCGATCTTAGTAAACGGAAGTTCGAAGCGGCGACGTTTTCGAACAAGAAGAGTAAAAGTGCTACCGAAGGTGTCAGAAGCGTAAAGATGAATGACACGGGTGGTTCTAAATTCGCGTGTTATAATTGTAGGAAAACGGGGCATAAGTCTCATGATTGTCCGTCGGGTAAGGTCAAATGTTTTAAGTGCCGGAAGGAGGGACACCGGAAGTCGGAATGTCCCGAGTGGAATAGTGACGGAGCGCGAAAATCTAGCGACGCTTGATTCAGGTACTATTCGATTTTAGTACTATCTTTATGCGGGTGATTTTGGATAATGATTGAGTTTATCCATGTGTTGTAGTGACTAGCTAGGTCGAGTTAGTCCATCGCAGTTTGATTAGCCATGTCGGGTTAATCAATTGGATGTTAGATGTTGACCGAGGCGGGTTAACCAAGTGAGTTTGACTAACCGGGTCGGGTTAATCAATTAAATGATAAGTGTTAACTGAGTCGGGTTGACCTAGTGTGTTTGACTTAACCAAGTCTGGTTAGTCAATTGTTGTTAGGCGTTGACCGAGGCGGGTTGACTACGGGTATTTGACTAACCGAGCCGGGTTAATCAAATTGTTTTTAAGGGATTAGCCAAGTCGGGTTGACCGAGATAGTTTGACTAACCAAGTCGGGTTAATCAATAAGTTGTTGGGAGTGTTGACCAAGTCGGGTTGACCAAGTGAGTTCGACTTAACGTAGTCGGGTTAATCAATTTGGTGATAAGTGCTGATCGAGGCGGGTTGACCTAGCGTATTTGACTAACCGGGTCGGGTTAATTAATTCTTGTTAAGGGTTGGCCGAGGTAGGTTGACCGGGCGAGTTGGAGGCCTAACCTAGTTGGGTGAAACCGTGATTTGATTAGAGGGTTACTTGTATTGCGCTCCATAAGGTTTAGCGTAGTAATGGTATGCCGTTCGAGAGGCGTTCACGTTGACTTTGTATGTGTGTGAGTAAAGTCATGGTGGTTGACTATCTTTGTTTGTGTGTAAGTGACCGCGTTAACGGTCGAGACGGTACGGGTAGCGTATAAGTCTTGGTGGCATCAAGCATCGCCATTGTAAGTGAAAGTTTGCTAGGCCTGCTTTGTGTCCTAGGCAGATCTCGACTAGTAGTTGATTGCTAGGGAGTTGTGGCGTTGAGCCGTAATGTTCATTGGGTTTGGGCGACTTCGAATAGTCAAGTGTCATATAACGCCGAGGATAGACCCCGAAAGGGGGCAAGTGAATGAGACTCGGTGGTAGTAATAGGAGTTGCATAACACTACGTCAGGTGCCCTCCATATACCTGCAAGTGGAATGCTTCATTCCGGTGGTGTGATTACTTTGTACTTGGGTACCGGTGAGGAAACCCGAAGGTACGATCATGGTTTATTGTGACGACTAGCGGGCGTTGACGTTTAGCCGATTCGGAAAGACTAGGTTCGAGTATCTTGTGGTAAGTCCGCGAAAAATTTTGAGTATGACCGACGTTGGTACCGGTCATGTATGTTGTGGAATGTTGAAATTTCGCAAGGTATTATCATCTTGACGATGATAAGGTAGGGTTAAAACCCTAAGTGGGGGAGTATGTATCCGGAGGGTACGATGCTTCTTTGGTTTGGTAGGCGTGTTTGAGCCATTTGCCGTAAGTTATCTCGTTTGGAGAGCCAACTAGAGACGTAGAGTGTTAGTTTGGACTGTCTCATGTAGGGGCGTGTTAGGATAGAGTGCGTTCGGGAACGAACTCTCTAGAGTATTGGCGATGGGCGTTAGAACTCTAAGTCGTGAGTTGGAGTATGCCAAGGAAATCATGAAGGTTATTTGTGCAATTGGAACGTTGCATGGTGGTAAAGTGTGATCGTTAGGATGCACGGTGGCCTCAAAGGTTCCGAGATTGTGTGAGAACTCGAAGACTTGTGGAAAATGAGTTGTTTTCGTTCGCGATGAGGTTTATATCGCGAGGACGCGATCCAATTTAAGTGGGGGAGAGTTGTAAGACCCGATTATTTATTTTACAGAAGTGTATTAGAGTGCATGAAGTGTGGGGAAAATTGTGTGAGTAAACCGAAGACAGAGCCTGTTCAGCCCTTCGTGCGCGCCGCGCAGGGGTAATGGTGCGCGCCGCGCACTGTCCCTGCGACAGAACCCCAGTTTTTCTGTTTTGAGTTTAATGAAGGGCATTATGGTCTTTTCACTTGAGGGTCGGTTTTAGGCCACAAAGGCAAATTGGTGGACTCTTTCAAGTCCACAATCTTATCTTCATCTCTTCCACACACTCTCAAACCCTAGAGTGAGAAATAGAGCTTAGAGAGAGAAAGCTTCATTTGGGGAAGAAGGAGCTTGAATCAAACGAAGTTGCAAGTGTTAAATTTGTTCACCTTATTCACGGCTACGTTGTGGTGGTATTGGTAAGCTCTAACTCCGAGTTTTCATAGTTTGATTTAGTGTTCATAATTGGGGTTTTGAAATGGGTGTTCTTGAAATAAACCCATTAGTTGTTAATTGGATGTTTGAGCTAGTAAATGGTGTTAATAACCATTGTTGGTTGGTTTGGGTTTGTTAATGAAGATGATTAGTTGTTAATGATGTTTGGTTGTTGGAATCACTAGTTAATTAAGATTATAAGTGATTAGAAGTGTAAACTTGCAAATGGGTGTTGACTTGAGTTTGGGTCAAAATGGATTTTTGTGTCCTAATGATTCAGGTAAGTGTTTTGATGTTGAACCTTGAGCATAAGGGGGTGTTTGAACATAATCATTAGTTAATTTTGATTATGGGTGTTTTGGGCGAGTTTTGACTTAGTCAAAGTGATGCATGTGCAAATGGGTCGATATTGCACTTATGGTGTTTTGTGTATAAGCTAGTGTATTTAGCTTATTCGGTTGTAAATTACTTAGGTGATTTGCATCGGACGATTAGGAGCTCAATCGGAAGTTGCCTTACTTGAAATCAAGGTGAGTGGAATATTTATACATGTATGTATGTGGTTTATTTACTCGTACGCGATGTGGGCCTTTGGCGCCACATCGTGAGTGTTGGGCGTTCTGTCACAAGTTGGTGGCTTATTTGGTATTCGGGTGAAGAGAACTACGGGTCGGTAGTATCTCGCTAGGTGTCTCACGAGTCGGTGACACCTCTTGGAGGTTTACAAGTCGGTGACCTCATATGTATTGACGGGTGGTGCACTAGTCGGTGACACCCCATAGTGTTCACAAGTCGGTGACACTTGGTGGTACTTCACAAGTCGGTGATGCCACATGGCGTTCACGAGGCGGTGACCCATAAGTAATAGTGGTGATTCACAAGTCGGTGACACCTTATGATGAGTCACAAGTCGGTGACATTTCTTAGTGATCACAAGTCGGTGACACTAGGTGGGGCTTCACAAGTCGGTGATGCTACATGGTGATTCACAAGTCGGTGACACCATATGACGAGTCACAAGTCGGTGACATGGTACGAGTGAGACTCGATGATCTTGGTCGGCTACAAGTCGGTAGTAGTAAGCGGTACGGTAAGCGTGTTTATGCCCTTTTATGTTTAGTATATTATCGTGTTGAATTATATACTAACGTTGTTGCTAGTCGTGTGCTTGTTGATGCTAACTCGTTTGTTCGTTGTATGTAATGGTGTTGTAGGTGGATGCGTGTAGGTAAATTACATATGTATATGTATAAGTATTGCATTCACTAAGCATTAGCTTACCCTCTCGTTGTTTACTATTTTATAGGTTCCGGCGTGGATAAGGGTAAGGGCATTCGTTCGGACTAGAGTTCCCGCTTGATGCTAGGGGACGCTTTTAGCTTTAGTAGCTCTTGGAGTTTGACCGATAGTTGGGTAGTTTAATCCCAAACGCCATGCTCATTGTGTAGTTTGGAACTTAAAATTTTTGGTGGTCGAAACTCAAAACTTGTATTAAACTTGTATTTTGGGTCGTGTGGGCCCCGCTTGTAAAACATCGTTTTATGTTTGATTCATGTTAGTTTTACATATATAAGTTTGTCGTGAAAAGCGTTCGGTCTAAATATGTCGGGAAGTGGTCCATCTTTTTACGAGTTAAAAACAGTATGATCAGAGCCTGGAACGCCTTGTGCGCGCCGCGCACTTTCAGTGGAGCGCGCCGCGCACCACACCTGAGCAGCAGGTTAAATTTTTTTTTTCGTGGGACTGTTTTTGGTCGGTTTTCGTGTTGGGTTGTTACATCAAGGTGGCTCCATAATGTATCATAGTCTGCGGCTCACGTGTCTCTAGTGGCTCTATATGCTCAACGGGTCTCGAAGCTAAACGCCTGGAGCGTCGTACTGGAGGGGCTGGAGGTGCCGTACTGATTTCCTCCTCAACACTCGCAAGGATCAAACACCTCGGGCCCAACTATCCCGTTGAAGGCCTATACTGATCAGTGCTGCTCTCCGATAGGTAAACTCTGGAAGTCCTCCTCCTGCGAATTGGAATGCAATAGGAAGCTTATAAACTTGGCATTTTGCCTGAATACATTCAACAAACTCGTAAGTACTAAGCGCAAGTATGTAGGGTTAGTGCACAGTAAAGAATATTTTTGTAAACTGAAAATAATTTGAAATAAAAAAAATAAAAAGGATAAGCAATGGGTGCCTCCCAAGAGCGCTTTGTTTATCAAGTCGTTACAGCTCAACTTTTCCTGGTATGTCTTCAGAATCGATCAAAGGAGAAGAGATGCTCCTCCTTATCATCGTCTTCTAGATAGGCTTTTAGTCGTTAGCCATTAACTTTAAATTTACCAGTAGGTCCTTCTAATTCTACGTCTCCGTGCGGAAAAGCATGTATTACTTTGTATAGCCCACTCCAGCTTGATCTGAATTTACCAGCAAATTTCTTGAATCGGGAATTAAAGAGTAGAACTTTATCTCCATGAGCGAACTTTGTACGTATCAGTTTTGCATCGTGTGTCAGCTTCGTTCGTTCCTTCTAGATATATGACGTTTCATAAGCTTAGTCTCTTAATTCAGCGAGTTCATTCATCTGCATCTTCCGATGCCTAGCGGTCACTGAAGGATCAAGGTTACAAGTCTTTAATGCCCAGAGAGCTTTGTACTCTCATTCTAGAAGAAGGCGACAGGCTTTCCCATAGATCATGTGATAGGGTGTAGTTCCAAGAAGATTCTTGTAAGCAGTCCGGAATACCCACAGAGCATCGTCTAGTTTCTCAGCCCATTTATTCCCATGATGGCCGATGGTGCATTCTAGAATTCTCTTTAGTGCTCTGTTAGTCACTTCTGCCTATCCGTTAGTCTGCGGATGATAGGCAGTGGACATCTTGTGGGTAACTTCCCTATTGTTGCATCACCTTCATGAATTAGGTATTGCAGAAGTGTGTGCCTCTATCACTTATTATAGTGCCGGGAGCTCCGAATCGGCAAAAGAGTCTCTTCAGGAAGTTGGTGACGACCTTAGCATCATTGGTTGGAAATTCTTGGGCTTCAACCCACCTGGAGACGTAATTTACTGCTACGAGGACATGTTCTTTCCCATTAGACTTGTGGAACAGCCCCATAAAGTCTAATCCCCATATATCGAAGATCTCGCAAGCTTGGATATTAGTCCGAGACATCTCATTCTTCATAGAGATAATACCTTGTCTTTGACATGCGTCACAACGCTTTACAAGCTCTTGCGCATCTCGGAATATTGACGTCGAATAAAATCATGATTCGTAGACTTTTTTGCGGTTAAGTTTGCTCCATGATGACCTCCAGTTGGTCTGTGGTGACACTGGTGAAGAATCCTTGTTGCTTGCTTCTCATCTACGCACCTCCTGATTATTTGATCAGGGCAAATTCTGAACAAGTACGGATCTTCCCAGTAGTAGTACTTAGCGCCTCTGAAGAACTTCCTTCTTCGGGATGTGCTCATTCCTTTCCGTACTACTCCAACAACTAGGTAGTTGGCTATGTTAGCATACCAAGGAGTATCAGTGAATTGCAATCCTATGTTAGCTTGTCCTAAGCTCATAAGCTGTTCTTCCGAAAATTTGTCTCTGCTATCTTGTTCAGCAAGTTGTTCCATCGCTGGGTTCTCCAAACGACTAAGATGGTCTGCTTCGACGTTCTCTGCTCCTTTCTTATCTTTAATTTCAGTATCGAATTCTTGAAGGTGTAAGGTCCATCGTAGGAGTCTTGGTTTAGCATCTTGCTTAGTGAATAGATATTTTAAAGCTGAATGATCTGTGTAAATCGTAATTTTGGACAGGATGAGATAGGAACAGAATTTTTCGAAGGCGTAGCAGTTCCTTTTCCGTGGTGGTGTAATTTTCTTGAGCTCCGGTTAAGGTTTATCTAGTGTAATAGATTGGATGAAAGTGCTTATCTTTCCATTATCCTAGTACAGCTCCAACCGTGAAGTCATTTGCATCACACATGATTTCGAATGGTAAACTCCAATTAGGAGCTATCATGATGGGTGCATTTGTGAGTTGTTCCTTCAGTTAGTTGAATGCTTTAATACATTCTTCATCAAAGACGAACGGAACTTCCTTTCTGAGGAGATGAGTCATAGGTCGTGTGACCTTTAATAAATCTTTGATAAAACGTAGGTAAAAACTGGCGTATCCAAGGAAACTCCTTAACGCTTTTACTTTGGTAGGTTCTGGAAGCTTAGTTATTGTTTCAATCTTAGCCTTATCGACTTCTATTCCTGACTTTGAAATCTTATGTCCTAAAACTATGTCTTCATTCACCATGAACTGACATTTTTCCCAGTTTAGAACTAAACTCGAATCTTCACACCGGGTGAGCATCTTGTCAAGGTTAGAAAGGAACGAATCAAAGGTACTACCAAAGACTGAGAAGTCATCTATGAAGACTTTCATACAATGTTCGATCATGTCGTGGAATATTTCTACCATGCGTCGCTGAAATGTAGCTGGTGCATTGCAAAACCCAAAGAGCATGCATCGATAGGCAAATGTTCCATAAGGACAGGTGAAGGTTGTCTTTTCTTGGTCCTTTGGATCAAGGGGAATATGAAAATAGCCAAAAAACCGTCAAGGAGACAATAGAACTCATTTCCTGATAGACGTTCCAACATTTGATCAATGAATGGTAATGGAAAATGATCTTTCCGGGTTTCATCGTTAAGTTTACGAAAATCTATGCAAACCCTCCAACCGGTGACCTCCTGTGTTGGAATAAGTTCATTATTCTCATTTTGGATTACGGTCATTCCTCCCTTCTTAGGTACGACTTGAACAGGACTGACCCACGGCGAATCAGAAAGAAGATAGATTAGACCGGAGTCCAGAAGTTTGATTACTTCTTTCTTGACTAGTTCTTGAATCATAGGATTGACCCTTCTTTACCTCTAAACTGATGGTTTGAAATCATCTTCCATGAAGATTTTGTGGGTGCAATAGTTGGGACTGATTCCTTTTATGTCGGAAATCTTCCAAGCAATTGCTTTCTTATATGATTTCAGAACCTGAATCAATTTCGCCTTCTCGTGTGGCGTGAGGTCTTTCAAAATGATCACAGGGAGTTGCGATTCTTCTTCTAAGAATGCATACTCCAGATGTTAAGGTAACTTCTTCAACTCCAATTCTGGAGGTTCCTCGATAGATGGCTTCATTCTAGCTATTTCTGCTCTGTCTAACGAGTCATACCTCTCATGGAATTGTGATTCTTCTTCCTTAATAGCGGTCACTGATGCTATCTATTCTTTGGTTCTGGAAATTGTCCTTCTTAATGCTTCCTCTTCAGAAACGTGTTCTTTAGTTTCGAAGGTTGGTTCAGGAATTTTGACACAGTCCTCTTTTAACTGTGGTTCCAGAAATACAGGAATGAAATCTGTTTCTTCATTCGGTCTTCTCCCTAACAGAGGTAGGGGAATGCCTTGACCTAGAGGTGCTATTTGAATAGTCTTGCCGAGAATGTTACTTTCGGAAAGGGGAGATTGATTTCGACCAGGATTTATGGCTGAATGGATGTCGAGATTTTTTCCAGGAAGTGTAAAGAACAGATCCTTAGAAATTTGATCTTGACTACATATAGCCATGGTATCCTCCAGATATTCGTTGACGAGTTCTTAAAAAGAATCAGCGAGATTGAGATTATCTTCGAGAGGATGGTTCATGAGTCGGTCAACATTAAATGTGACTTCTTCACTTCCAACTCTTAATTTTAATAATTTCTCGTATACATCAATTATGGCCTTGGCAGTATTCAAGAATGGTCTGCCAAGTATGATTGGGACCTTCGTGTATTCCTCAATATCCATAATGACGAAATCAACGGGGGATGCGAACTTATCTACTCTGACTAGGACATCATCAGCTATTCCTCGAGGAATCTTAACTGATCTGTTTGCGAGTTGGATAGTCATTCTTTTAGGTCTTAAGTCTTCTAATCCTAGCTTTTTGAATAATGAATAGGGCATTAGGTTTAAACTGGCTCCTAAGCCTGCTAAAGTATTGCTAATTTGGACATCTTGCCGGTAGCAAGGTACCGTAAATCTTCATGTATCTCCTAACTTAGGGGGAATACCATGTTGTAACACTAATGAGCATTCTTCACTTAAGTATAAGCTAACTACCTCTCTTAATCTCTCTTTATTTGAAAGCGGTTCTTTGAAAAATGTAGCGCAGTTTGGCATTTCTACTAAAGCATCTACTGGTCGTACATTCAAATGCAGATTCTTAATAATATCCCAATACTTAGCGGATTGCGCTTCTTGTTTTTCCTTCCTAAGGTTACTTGGAAAAGGTATGCGGGCTCGCAGAATAATTTCCGGGGCTTTAGGAGAGATAGGTTCCGGTGGATTGACAACTGGGTCAATTGGCACAGGTTCTGTATCGAAAAACTATTGTATGGGTATGATAACAGTTGTTTCTTTTCCTCCTCTAGTGACTACTAGGGCATCAAACTCACTACACTCTATTTCAACTTTAGTGGTTAATCGTTTAAGCGTAATTTGCAAATTGATTATTAATTCTTCAAAAGTCATTAACAGAGTATCAAACTTATTTTGGCATTCTATGACTTGAGGGTTTATCGTGTATTGCTCTTTCACAAATTCAACTAAAGTTTCCTTAGAGTGGAGAGTAGGTTGGTGAAATGAAAAAATTATATTAAAATCCTAACTATTCTGCTGTTTATGTGCCCATCTAGGGTAAGGATACTGTAGATTGGTTCTAGTAGCATTGGGATTTTTAGGAATTGGTAAACTTTGAAGGGTGAGGGTAAGCTCTTGTAACCTAGTTTCCAGCATTTTTACCGTTTGAGCGAAGACGTCATCCTTCTCAGCAGCTTCATTGCTCCAATCTTCCTGTTGCGCAGCTATTGTGTCCAAAAGATTTCATTCTTCGTCTGCAGTTGTGACATGAAATTGTTTTGCGAGGTCATGTCTAGGAGAGACTTATCATTCTTGGTCAAACCATTGAAAAGTGTGCAGATTATGTCTGACCAATTTAACGAATGATTCGGACATCTTTTAAGCATCACCTTACTCTATTCCATGCTAGACACAATGGCTCGTTTTCTTTTTGAGAAAAGTCCGTGACGTCATTTCTTAAACAGGTTTGTGGCTAGTTTCTCCCATGAATGTATTGAATTCGAGTTAAGCTCATCAAACCATGTTAAAGCGTGTGTAGACAGAGAATATTGAAAAAGATGAAGTTTTAAAATGTTTTTCTCGTTTTCTTCCTTCTTAAAAGAGTCAACCAGACTGATAAATTTGTTTAAGTATTGACCAGCTTGATCATGTGTGAACTAATCTCATGAGTTCCTTCGGTGATTGGTCCTCCCCTTTCTTCTAAGCATGACTTTTGCATAGAAGCAAGGGTATTTTGATGTTCCGTTTTTTTTTTAGATTTTCTATTTTAAAAAGACTTAAATGTAACTTTTAGAAAATATTAATTAACTAAAAGGATCGATAATTTAATTAAAACAATTATTCTTGAAATTCGGTCGCTAACCTTCTCGGATATTCCAATTGATAGGACTTCTTACAGATTACTTCGTATCTAGGTGGCCAGGCCGACCTTCATGACTCGTCCTAATCCATCTGGACGAATACATTACATTTGGTTACATCGCGAGGTACTTGACCTCTGTATGATACATTTTACAAACATTGCATTCATTTTTAAAAGACAAACTTTCTTCACATCGAAAGTTGACGGCATGCATACCATTTCATAATATATCCAACTATAATTGACTTAATAATAATCTGGATGAACTCAACGACTCGAATGCAACGTCTTTTGAAATATGTCATGAATGACTCCAAGTAATATCTCTAAAATGAGCAAATGCACAGCGGAAGATTTCTTTCATACCTAAGAATAAACATGCTTTAAAGTGTCAACCAAAAGGTTGGTGAGTTCATTAGTTTATCATAATCAATCATTTCCATAATTTTAATAGACCACAAGATTTCATTTGTTCAATAATCATACACTCGCAAGTGTTTAAAATTCATTCATATGGATTGAACACCTGGTAACCGACATTAACAAAATGCATCTAGAATATCCCCAAATATATAAACATCGAAGTACTAAAGCAGTTCAAATTCTCTTACTGGGGCTTGTCAAGGCCCATAGATCTATCTTTAGGATTCGCGTCAATTGGTGGCAATTATAATAAACACAAATTCTTAGGTTACCAAGTTCAAGAAGGGCGATATCCGGTATAACAATTCAACCATAGAATGTAGTTTCGGTTACTTGTGTCTATTTCGTAAAACAGTTATAAAAACGCATGTATTCTCAGTCCCAAAAATATATATTGCAAAAGCATTTAAAAAGGGAGCAAATGAAACTCACTATACTGTATTTTGTAGTAAAAATACATATGACGAAACTAAACAATGCAGGGTTGACCTCGGATTCACGAACCTATATCATTTATATATATATTAACACATATAATTGTAATCAAATAATTTATATATATTATTATTAGTGATATAATTTTTATATTAATAAATTATATGATTCAGTAATAACTTAATTTAAACGTATTTATTTTATATGCGTTACGCAAATAAAAATGTTAATATAGTTTAGTTAAGTATATTTCTATAAAACTAATTTTTATTGTAGTAATGAGAATAATATTAGTAGTAGTAATAATAATAATAATAATAATAATAATAATAATAATAATAATAATAATAATAATAATAATAATAATAATAATAATAATAAAGGTATTAGTAATACTACCTCAAAGAAGTAGTCCTTTTTAAATAAAATGCCCAAGTCCGGGTTTGAAATCGCGACGTCCCGCTAACCCGATAACAACCTAAACGTCTTCGGTTCATCAACATAAATCATAATCTCACGATCATCAATAATGATCATCAATAACTTAACCGATCGTCATCATCATTAACTTATTATTTCGAGTATCATTAATCAAATTATAATTATAATCATAATCATGTGACTATCATAATCATAACGTGATCATAATCGTATCCTAACATAATCCTAATCATATTCGGTTATCTCGATCATCATCATCCATGTCATATATCACGACTAACATAGCATTCATCATATCATACATTATGTATGATCATCATCATTCTAATACGATTGTCATCATCATCATACCCTTATCATCATGCACATATCATCATACATATCATCATCTACATCACCATAAAATCATCTTTATCAATATCATACCCTAACATCATCATCGTCTTATCATCAATTAACATCATCACAAGCTCATCATTATCATAATCATAATTTAACCCGTTCATAATCATTGTTGTTACTATCAAGTCATTATCATTTAATTATCATAATCAACACTACCATAAATTCATACGTATCACAACCATTCCCTTATTATCATACCATTCAAAAAGCGTGTTTGGTTTTAGTCTTGTGGATCGACAGCAACAAAAGAGACAAACAAACAAAAAATATAAGTGTAGCCTTCATGGATCACGGCTCACAGAAGCCTGTATCTCGGCCCAACTGACTTCTCGACCAAGTCAGGTAATCTTAGCCCAACAGACTCATTAAACTCACGGCCCTATAATCAATTCTACAAAAATTACGGCCCAATTTAATGGTTAGCCCAATAGCCGCATAGTTAAGCTTTTGGAACATTACATCTAAAGTTACTTTCAGTTCACCAACAATTCCCAACTAATTTGTCTGCCATTATATTTATCATTTTCCCACCATGTCTTAGTGATTAATAATGATATGTATATTAATATTCATATACACACATATTGACAAACAACCGTGATCCAATATTAATACTATATTAGTTATGATTGTGGGGTCTTGTGGGGCTTAAATTGAAACCAGATCAAAATAATTCATTAGTAGTAATAAAAAAATGAGGATGGCTATTTCTATATGATGGTTGGTTTGAGTGGTATAACACACAGGATCATAACATCAACGAAGGAAAACAATTAAATGATTGTGAATTGTTGTAAGTGTTAGTTTTTGTGGTGGTTCGTGTTTTGCTTATCTAGAACAGAAACTGGATAGCAGTAGTACAGCAGTCTACGGTGGCGGTTCATGGTGGTTGTGGTGTTGAGGTGGTGGAGTGAAGAAGAAAGGTAATGGTGGTGGTTTAACAAGGAAAACAACGGTTAGTGTTGGTTGCCCGATGACAAAGGTGGTGGTGATTTCTATGGCTTAAACTAGAAGAAGAAGAAGTGTATACATGTATTATGTAAGAGTGTATGTAAATAGAAATAATACAGTGGTGTTGTGGAGTCCTTCGAATAAACAATGATATGGAAGCAATAATAAGTAATGATGATGATAAACCTGAAGTAGAAACAAACCACGCGTTCAATAGTGACGTTGATGAGGTGTTTACAAGGGGGTGATGATTGTAGAACAACATTAGTATTTGACTTTGTAACAGAAACGAAGCAATGGTAGTAGCGTGATCGAAAAGCAAGATATGGATGTTTGGTTCTTGATAGTGTGAATCGATGAGGATAATTAAAGAGAGTGGTGGTGTTTATCAACCGCAACCAATAGTAGCTTTGAGGGTGGTTTTGAAATGTCCCGTTCATATTGATTATAAACGTTCCATATTAATTGATTTCGTTGCGAGGTTTTGACCTCTATATGAGACGTTTTTCAAAGACTGCATTCATTTTTAAAACAATCATAACCATTATTTTATCAATAAAGGTTTCAAAAGCATTACGTAGATTATCAAATAATGATAATCTAAAATATACTGTTTACACACGACCATTACATAATGGTTTAAAATAGAAATATATTACATGGACATATGTTTCTTGAATGCAGTTTTTACACAATATCATACAAACATGTACTCCAAATCTTGTCCTTATTTTAATATGCAACAGCGGAAGCTCTTAGTATTCACCTGAGAATAAACATGCTTTAAACGTCAACAAAAATGTTGGTGAGTTATAGGTTTAACCTATATATATCAAATCGAAACAATAGACCATAAGATTTCATATTTCAATACACATCCCATACATAGAGATAAAAATCATTCATATGGTGAACACCTGGTAACCGACATTAACAAGATGCATATATAAGAATATCCCCATCATTCCAGGACACCCTTCGGATATGATATAAATTTCGAAGTACTAAAGCATCCGGTACTTTGGATGGGGTTTGTTAGGCCCATTAGATCTATCTTTAGGATTCGCATCAATTAGAGTGTCTGTTCCCTAATTCTTAGATTACCAGACTTAATAAAAAGGGGCATATTCGATTTCGATAATTCAACCATAGAATGTAGTTTCACGTACTTGTGTCTATTTTGTAAATCATTTATAAAACCTGCATGTATTCTCATCCCAAAAATATTAGATTTTAAAAGTGGGACTATAACTCACTTTCACAGATTTTTACTTCGTCGGGAAGTAAGACTTGGCCACTGGTCGATTCACGAACCTATAACAAATATGTACATATATATCAAAGTATGTTCAAAATATATTTACAACATTTTAATACGTTTTACTGTTTTAAGTTTATTAAGTCAGCTGTCCTTGTTAGTAACCTACAACTAGTTGTCCATAATTAGATGTACAGAAATAAATTGATATATATTATCTTGAATCAATCCACGACCCAGTGTATACACGTCTCAGGCTAGATCACAACTCAAAGTATATATTTTTTTGGAATCAACCTCAACCCTGTATAGCTAACTCCAACATTACTGCATATAGAGTGTCTATGGTTGTTCCAAATAATATATATACATGGGTCGATATGATATGTCAAAACATTTGCATACGTGTCTATGGTATCCCAATATTACATCATATATTAGAATACATGTATAATACAATATAAGTTAGCTAGGATATGATTTGTATAGATTTGTTAAATATTTTCCGTAGCTAAAAAGATCAAAAATATCCAATATTGTTTTACCCATAACTTCTTCGTTTTAAATCCGTTTTGAGTGAATCCAATTGCTATGGTTTCATATTGAACTTAAGTTTATGAATCTATACATAAAAAGTATAAGTTTATAGTTGGAATTACAGGTTACAAGTCATTTTTGTAAAGGTAGTCATTTCAGTCGAAAGAACGACGTCTAGATGACCATTTTGGAAAACATACTTCCACTTTGAGTTTAACCATGATTTTTGGATATAGTTTCATGTTCATAAGAAAAATCATTTTCCCAGAAGAACAACTTTTAAATCAAAATTTATCATAGTTTTTAATTAACTAACCCAAAACAGCCCGCGGTGTTACTACAACGGCGTATATCTGGTTTTACGGTGTTTTTTGTGTTTTTCGGTTTTAAATCATTAAGTTAGCATATCATATATATATATAGAACATGTGTTTAGTTGATTTTAAAAGTCAAGTTAGAAGGATTAACTTTTGTTTGCGAACAAGTTTAGAATTAACTAAACTATGTTCTAGTGATTTCAAGTTTAAACCTTCGAATAAGATAGCTTTATATGTATGAATCGAATAATGTTATGAACATCATTACTACCTCAAGTTTTCTGGATAAAACTACTGGAAATGAGAAAAATGGATCTAGCTTTAAAGGATCCTTGGATGGCTTGAAAGTTCTTGAAGCAGAATCATGACACGAAAACAAGTTCAAGTAAGATTTTCACTCGAAATAAGATTGTTATAGTTATAGAAATTGAATCAAAGTTTGAATATGAGTATTACCTTGTATTAGAAAGATATCTTACTGTAAATAAGAAAGATTTCTTGAAGTTGGATGATCACTTTACAAGATTGGAAGTAAGCTAGCAAACTTGGAAGTATTCTTGATTTTATGAAACTAGAACTTGTAGAATTTATGAAGAACACTTAGAACTTGAAGATAGAACTTGAGAGAGATCACTTAGATGAAGAAAATTGAATAATGAAAGTGTTTGTAGGTGTGTTTGGTCGCTGGTATATGGATTAGATATAAAGGATATGTAATTTTGTTTTCATGTAAATAAGTCATGAATGATTACTCATATTTTTGTAATTTTATGAGATATTTCATGCTAGTTGCCAAATGATGGTTCCCACATGTGTTAGGTGACTCACATGGGCTGCTAAGAGCTGATCATTGGAGTGTATATACCAATAGTACATACATCTAAAAGATGTGTATTGTACGAGTACGAATACAGGTGCATACGAGTAGAATTGTTGATGAAACTGAACGAGGATGTAATTGTAAGTATTTTTGTTAAGTAGAAGTATTTTGATAAGTATCTTGAAGTCTTTCAAAAGTGTATGAATACATATTAAAACACTACATGTATATACATTTTAACTGAGTCGTTATGTCATCGTTAGTCGTTACATGTGAGTGTTGTTTTGAAACCTTTAGGTTAACGATCTTGTTAAATGCTGTTAACCCAATGTTTATAATATCAAATGAGATTTTAAATTATTATATTATCATGATATTATGATGTACGAATATCTCTTAATATGATATATATACATTAAATGTCGTTACAACGATAATCGTTACATATATGTCTCGTTTCAAAATCATTAAGTTAGTAGTCTTGTTTTTACAAATGAAGTTCATTGTTAATATACTTAATGATATGTTTACTTATCATAGTATCAAGTTAACTATATATATAACCATATATATGTCATCATATAGTTTTTACAAGTTTTAACGTTCGTGAATCACCGGTCAACTTGGGTGGTCAATTGTCTATATGAAACCTATTTCAATTAATCAAGTCTTAACAAGTTTGATTGCTTAACATGTTTGAAACACTTAATCATGTAAATAATAATTTCATTTAATATATATATAAACATGGAAAAGTTCGGGTCACTACAGGTTTGATAACGGCTATGGTTGATCAAGGAAAATTTTTGGGTGATCGAATGCAATGGTAGTAGTAAACTATCCAACATAGTAGTTGTAAATGATCTGGTGGTCAGAGGTGATTGAAGTTGATCAACTAGGTGATGGATTTGGTTGGTGTTGCAGAGAATTGGAGAGTGGATTTGTGGGATGTCAAAATATATGAGATAGATAGAGATATTTGAAATGAAGTGGGACAATCATTCAATCAATATCTACACTTAAATCACGGGTTGTTTGTTAGTGTGCTAATGGTCGACAAACAGATTCATTCAGCAAGAAAATTGAAATAACAGATAGTGATATACAATTTGTTATATGTCTTTTATTTAAATAATAATAATTAATATATTAATAATTATTATTATTATTATTATATTAATAATAATCATAAATAATAATAATAATAATAATTAAAAATGATAACAATAGTAATATTGTTAATGATAATAATAATAAATTGTATTATTTTCTAATAATAACAATAATAATAACCATAATAATATTAGTCATATTTAATGATAACAATAATAAAATAATAATGCGAGAAATGATAGTAGCAATAATATCTAATAATAATATAACAATTTACATGTATCTATTTACAAATAGTTGTTCGTGAATCGTCGGGAATTGTCAAAAGGGTAAATGAATTTCTAAAAACAGTTCAAAAATTTTGAGACTCAACATTACAGTCTTTACTTATCGTGTCAAAATCAAATAAAGATTAAGTTTAAATTTGGTCGGAAATTTCTGGGTCGTCACAGTACCTACCCGTTAAAGAAATTTCGTCCCCAAAATTTGATAAAGATCATCATGGCTGACAATAAGTATGTTTTCATGACGAATATGAGTTGATAAATAGAGTTTTATCATCCTTGAGTAATAGAGACAAAACAATTCGATTTTGTGAGAAGTACGAGTGAAATTATCACAAAAGTATGAAATGAATAAATGTAGATTTGTCATATCTTTTGACGTAGATAGGATTGATTTCCGGAGTTCAAGGGATTTAAAGAAAATCTTCGAAATCTAAAAGATTTGATTCTTCGGCGAGTAAGGAAATTAAGATCTCTATAATTAAATACGGTGATCTGCCTCAATTACTCTGTCTGATATTCCCATTATAAATTAAACTTTTTATGTTCCATTATTTTCACTATTCCTATACTTTTTTTATTATTTCATACATCCAAAAGATTGTGAAAATGCTTAATCCAGTTCTAATTCTTGATATTTTTCTAATTATCATTTCTGTCATCCTTCTTTTCAATCTTTCACCAGAAGAATCTGTTTACTTCTACTATTACTTTGGGGTGATACTATTCTTAATTATATCATGTCTCTATATTGCTATTCGTATTAATATCCACAGTTTGTAACCTCCATGTTATTATTGGGCTTTATATTTTCTCTTATATTTTGGAGCTATTTGCCTTTTTATTCTCCTCTCGACCTCTAGTAAAGCGAGTAATGGTCCAGAATTCGTAAGTATGGAGTTTCAAATGAACTTAATGCTCTAAACAAGAAGGAACGTAATGGCACGATTTGATTTGTCAAATTACCAAAATCACTGAGAACAGAACTATCAAAAATATACTTTCTTGATATGTTCAGAAGTTAAGCAGAATGAAAGAGTTATGTAACATGGCACGTGTTGATGTTATGGTCTGTGAATCATCACGTTTCATTAGAAACTCAGGCTGACCTACTATAATATAATCACGTTGATCAGGTGTCATTATATTATACTAACTCATGCATCAATTTCCAACACTACTTCAAAATCTTTCATAATGTAAACTCGAATTTTTAAAGAAATTTAGAAACTAAAGTAGTTTCCTTTATGATGTAATATAGATAGCACAAAGAGATAAATAATTTTGGACGAGAATATTTATGAAAATATCTTCAAAAATATCGAAGATATTTATGATGATATTTTGGAATTTCTAAGTTCGATGGTTGCTGAAGAAAGATTTTTCTCAAGATTTTAACATGAGTACGGAGCAAGATAGTCGTTGAAGTTTTCATCGAATTCAGAATTACCTGGATTCTTTGAATATATGGTATGGTCCTTGTATTTGGTCTTGGTCTCCTTCATGGTTTGCTCAATCTGTTTTTCAGCACCAAATTTTCTATCGAGCGTTCCTAACACTCCTTTCTTTATCATCAAACTTTTGGCCGTTTAGATCATCTATAATTTTTCTGTTTCCTCTGCATTTAATGCTACGGTATCTGAATCATCGGTTATCAATCCGAGGTGATTTCAGGAGAATTGTGTTTTTAGATGATTAAACGCTGATAGTAATATGGTGGAATATAAAAGTTTCCCCGGTAATAATGACGAAAGGGCAATCGTATACATCAAGGTTATAATAAGGCTAATTCGAATGAAAGTCGAAGTTGACTCGTTGGAGCTGTGACAAAATTGGCGAATTTGGAAAGAGATTGCAAAGTTATTTTCGGTAATAACAACGCCAAAAGAGCTAGCACAGATACGTGTTTAACGTTCACTTAGGTTCCGAGTGTTTTCAGGTGCATAACTATATGCATCAATTTTTTCTTCCGTAGATGAAGTGTGGTTGGTTCATCCTCTAAATTGAGGTGTTTTCAAGAATCATGATAGGTTTGAACGCAGATTGTAATCGTCAAGATACAAATGAGGTTCAAGATGAAATCAAGTGGCAAACTTGAAGAATTATTTAGTTTCATATATTATAATCAATATTTTAATTCATTTTAATTGTCCAATATTGGTAGTCCACGTTCGATAGTCCACAGTTAACAGTCCAATAATTCATATATAGTTTAATATATAATATTCGAATTGATTAATACGTATCGTGACCCGTGTACATGTCTTAGACTCGATCACAACTCAAAGTATATATATTACTTGAGAATTAACCTCAACCCTGTATAGCTAACTCTATCATTACTGCATATAGAGTGTCTATGGTTATTCCAAATAATATATATAGATGCGTCGATATGATATGTCAAAACCTTGTATACGTGTCCCGATATTTAAAATGCGTAAATTAAATAACATAAATTAAATGACGATAAATAAAATTGCGAGAATATAAATTGTAATAAATAAATTTCGATAAATAAAATGTAATCAGTTAGCTAGGAACAGTTAGCTAGGAACAGTTAGCGTGGATTCTTAACAAAAATTTTCATAGTTAATTTGTTTGTTTCTAACAAATTTTTTTTTGTCCAATGTTTTCTTCATTATGCCACTTGTTGGATTCTGATAAGTCAAAATCCAAATATAAAATTGAATGAAAATGATTATTCTGTGGTGAACGAATACGTATATCGGTGGATGTAAGTACGATAGTAAATGACTGTTGAATTAGATTCGGAGAATGTACAGTGTAACTTATTAATGTGAAATCTAAATATTTCTCGGGTATTACCTACCCATTAAAATATTTTCACCATTAACAGTTTGTACAATAAAACTTTTAATTACAATCTTTATGAAAACATATATACATATATATTTTCTTTGGACGTAATCATGGATTTAATGAGTTAATGTGATATTAAACTCATCAGATTTATAGCTAGAACTAGAGTACATAATCTCGAAAACATTAGAGATTACATAATCGCCATGAAGGACGAAGATAGTTTATGTAGAACGATTCGTAGAACAATGATGATGTTTGAGGTATAGATTGCGAGGTTGAGACGTGTGATGATGTTGTTGTTGTTGGTACTGGTTATGCTGCTGGTGCTGCTGATGGTGCTATAAGTGTTGTTGGTGCTGAGGTTGGTGATGATGTTGGAGTAGTAAGTATAGCTTGTAGATCACGCGCCATTCTTGTCAGGGTTTCTATCCTACCCTCTATCATTTCTATCCATTCACTCATCTGATTCCATAGATCTTTATTATCAATTCGAAGTTCCCTAACTTCTTCTAATATTCCCCTTCAATTGGTATTCGGAAGTAGAGGTTGAATATTTTATGAGATTGTAGTAATTTGACCTTCGAGGTGGAAAACTTTAGCAAGAAGGGTGAATACAGTGTTGCGCATAGGTTCACCGGTCAGTACATCATTTTCTCCGATGTTAGGAGGTAAGTTTGGTTCGCCGTAGGGCTCGCCTTCTTCATTTCTCCATCGAGTGAGTAAGTCTCGGAACCACCCTCATCTCCTCCAGAAAGAAAAATAGCTAAACGGTGGAGACACTTCGGGTTCATTGACTTCAGAGTCTACTTCAATACGCATCTCGAAATTGCTTCCAGAACTAATGGAATCTAAGCTAGGTGTAGGATCCATCTCTTATGATCAGTTAGTGGATTTTTGATATGAAATGATCTTCAGTTATCGGATAATATTCTAATTATATAGAATATCTAATATAGTACAGAAGATCCCGTAGATTACGGAGGAAATTAAGGAAACGTGTCAGATAAAGTCTACAGTAACAGATACGCTAAGATATGGATTTGTCTATACACTATTCATGCAGTCAATGCAGTAAGATGTGTCTAGACTAGAAATGATAAGCAGGTAATTTCCTAAGGATGATAAGTAGGTAATTTTCGACACGAAATGATAAGCAAAACTTTTGACATGCAGACAAGGTCGAAGTCCAGACTCATTAATGCATCTAAGCAACTATCAGTTAGACACACTGATGCAAGACCTGGTTCGCTAAGACCACCGCTCTAATACCAACTTTCATGACCCGTCCTAATCCATCTGGACGAATACATTACATTTGGTTACATCGCGAGGTACCTGACCTCTATATGATACATTTTACAAACATTGCATTCATTTTTAAAAGACAAACTTTCTTCACATCGAAAGTTGACGGCATGCATACCATTTCATAATATATCCAACTATAATTGACTTAATAATAATCTTGATGAACTCAACGACTCGAATGCATCGTCTTTTGAAATATGTCATGAATGACTCCAAGTAATATCTCTAAAATGAGCAAATGCCCAGTGGAAGATTTCTTTCATACCTGAGAATCAACCTGCTTTAAAGTGTCAACTAAAAGGTTGGTGAGTTCATTAGTTTATCATAATCAATCATTTCCATAATTTTAATAGACCATAAGATTTCATTTGTTCAATAATCATACACTCGCAAGTGTTTAAAATTCATTCATATGGATTGAACACCTGGTAACCGACATTAACAAAATGCATCTAGAATATCCCCAAATATATAAACATCGAAGTACTAAAGCAGTTCAAATTCTCTGACTGGGGCTTGTCAAGGCCCATAGATCTATCTTTAGGATTCGCGTCAATTGGTGGCAATTATAATAAACACCAATTCTTAGGTTACCAAGTTCAACAAGGGCGATATCCGGTATAACAATTCAACCATAGAATGTAGTTTCGGTTACTTGTGTCTATTTCGTAAAACAGTTATAAAAACGCATGTATTCTCAGTCCCAAAAATATATATTGCAAAAGCATTTAAAAAGGGAGCAAATGAAACTCACTATACTGTATTTTGTAGTAAAAATACATATGACGAAACTGAACAATGCAGGGTTGACCTCGGATTCACGAACCTATATCATTTATATATATATTAACACATATAATGGTAATCAAACAATTTATATATATTATTATTAGTGATATAATTGTTATATTAATAAATTATATGATTCAGTAATAACTTAATATAAACGTATTTATTTTATATGCTTTACGTAAATAAAAATATTAATATAGTTTAGTTAAGTATATTTCTATAAAACTAATTTTTATTGTAGTAATGAGAATAATATTAGTAGTAATATTAATAATAATAATAATAATAATAATAATAATAATAATAATAATAATAATAATAATAATAATAATAATAATAATAATAATAATAATAATAATAATAATAATAATAATAATAATAATAATAATAATAATAATAATAATAAAGGTATTAGAAATACTACCTCAAAGAAGTAGTCCTTTTTAAAAAAAATGCCCAAGTTCGGGTTTGAAACCGCGACGTCCCGCTAACCCGATAACAACCGAAATGTCTTCGGTTCATCAACATAAATCATAACCTCACGATCATCAATAATGATCATCAATAACTTAACCGATCGTCATCATCATTAACTTATTATTTCGAGTATCATTAATCAAATTATAATTGTAATCATAATCATGTGACGATCATAATCATAACGTGATCATAATCGTATCCTAACATAATCCTAATCATATTCGGTTATCTCGATCATCATCATCCATGTCATATATCACGACTAACATAGCATTCATCATATCATACATTATGTATGATCATCATCATTCTAATACGATTGTCATCATCATCATACCCTTATCATCATACACATATCATCATACATATCATCATCCATGTATCATATATATCACCATAAAATCATCTTTATCAATATCATACCCTAACATCATCATCGTCTTATCATCAATTAACATCATCACAAGCTCATCATAATCATAATCATAATCTAACCCGTTCATCATCATTGTTGTTACTATCAAGTCATCATCATTTAATTATCATAATCAACACTACCATAAATTCATACGTATCATAACCATTCCCTTATTATCATACCATTCAAAAAGTGTGTTTGGTTTTAGTCTTATGGATCGACAGCAACAAAAGAGACAAACAAAAAAAATATATAAGTGTAGCCTTCATGGATCACGGCTCACAGCAGCCTGTATCTCGGCCCAACAGACTTCTCGGCCAAGTCAGGAAATCTTGGCCCAACAGAATCATTAAACTCACAGCCCTATAATCAATTCTACAACAATTACGGCCCAATTTAATGGTTAGCCCAATAGCCGCATAGTTAAGCTTTTGGAACATTACATCCAAAGTTACTTTCGGTTCACCAACAATTCCCAACTAATTTGTCTGCCATTATATTTATCATTGTCCCACCATGTCTTAGTGATTAATAATGATATGTATATTAATATTCATATACACACATATTGACAAACAACCGTGATCCAATATTAATACTATATTAGTTATGATCGTGGGGTCTTGTGGGGTTTAAATTAAAACCAGATCAAAATAATTCAGTAGTAGTAATAAAAAAAATGAGGAAGGCTATTTCGATATGATGGTTGGTTCGAGTGGTATAACACACAGGATCATAACATCAACGAAGGAAAACAATTAAATGATTGTGAATTGTTGTAAGTGATAGTTTTTGTGGTGGTTCATATTTTGCTTATCTAGAATAGAAACTGGATAGCAGTAGTACAGCAACCTACGGTGGCGGTTCATGGTGGTTGTGGTGTTGAGGTGGTGGATTGAAGAAGAAAGGTAATGGTGGTGGTTTAACAAGGAAAACAACGGTTGGTGTTGGTTGCCCGATGACAAAGGTGGTGGTGATTTCTATGGCTTAAACTAGAAGAAGAAGAAGTGTATACATGTATTATGTAAGAGTGTATGTAAATAGAAATAATACAGTGGTGTTGTGGAGTCCTTCGAATAAACAACGATATGGAAGCAATAATAAGTAATGATGATGATAAAGCTGAAGTAGAAACAAACCACATGTTCAATAGTGACGTTGATGAGGTGTTTACAAGGGGGTGATGATTGTAGAACAACATTAGTATTTGACTTTATAACATAAACGAAGCAATGGTACTAGCGTGATCGAAAAGCAAGATATGGATGTTTGGTTCTTGATAGTGTGAATCGATGAGGATAATTAAAGAGAGTGGTGGTGTTTATCAACCGCAACCAATAGTAGTTTTGAGGGTGGTTTGATAACGGGCTATGGTTCATCAAGGAAAATTTTTGGGTGATCGAATGCAATGGTAGTAGTAAACTATCCAACATAGTAGTAGTAAATAATCTGGTGTTCATTGGTGATTAAAGTTGATCAACTAGGTGATGGATTTGGTTGGTGTTGCAGAGAATTGGAGAGTGGATTTGTGGGATGTCAAAATATATTAGATAGATAGAGATATTTGAAATGAAGTGTGACAATCATTCAATCAATATCTACACTTAAATCACGGGTTGTTTGTTAGTGTGCTAATGGTCGACAAACAGATTCATTCAGGAAGAAAAATGAAATAATAGATAGTGATATACAATTTGTTATATGTCTTTTATTTAAATAATAATAATTAATATATTAATAATAATAATAATTATTATTATTATATTAATAATAATCATAAATAATAATAATAATAATAATAATAATAATTAAAAATGATAATAATAGTAATATTATTAATGATAATAATAATAAATTGTATTATTTTCTAATAATAACAATAATAATAAACATAATAATATTAATGATATTTAATGATAACAATAATAAAATAATAATGCTAGAAATGATAGTAGCAATAATATCTAATAATAATATAACAATTTACATGTATTTATTTACAAATAGTTGTTCGTGAATCGTCGGGAATTGTCAAAAGGGTAAATGAATTTCTAAAAACAGTTCAAAAATTTTGAGACTCAACATTACAGTCTTTGCTTATCGTGTCAAAATCAAATAAAGATTAAGTTTAAATTTGGTCGAAAATTTCCGGGTCGTCACAGTACCTACCCGTTAAAGAAATTTCGTCCCCGAAATTTGATAGAGATCATCATGGTTGACAATAAGTATGTTTTCATAACGAATATGAGTTGATAAATAGAGTTTTATCATCCTTGAGTAATAGAGACAAAACAATTCAATTTTGTGAGAAGTACGAGTGAAATTATCACAAAAGTGTGAAATGAATAAATGTAGATTCATCATATCTTTTGACGTAGATACGATTGATTTCCGGAGTTCAAGGGATTTAAAGAAAATCTTCGAAATCTAAAAGATTTGATTCTTCGGCGAGTTAGTAAATTAAGATCTCTATAATTAAATACGGTGATCTGCCTCGATTACTCTGTCTGATATTCCCATTATAAATTAAACTTTTTCCGTTCCATTATTTTCACCATTCCTATACTTTCTTTATTATTTCATACATCCAAATGATTGTGAAAATGCTTAATCCAGTTCTAATCCTTGGTATTTTTCTAATTATCATTTCTGTCATCCTTCTTTTTAATCTTCCACCAGAAGAATCTGTTTACTTCTATTATTACCTTGGGGTGATACTATTCTTAATTATATCATGTCTCTATATTGCTATTCGTATTAATATCCACGGTTTGTAACCTCCGTGTTATTATTGGGCTTTATATTTTCTCTTATATTTTGGAGCTCTTTTCTTTTTTATTCTCCTCTCGACCTCTAGTAAAGCGAGTAATGGTCCAGAATTCGTAAGTATGGAGATTCAAATGAACTTAATGTTCTAAACAAGAAGGAACGTAATGGCACGATTTGATTTGTCAAATTACCAGAATCACTGAGAACAGAACTATCAAAAATATACTTTCTTGATATGTTCAGAAGTTAAGCAGAATGAAAGAGTTATGTAACATGGAACGTGATGATGTTATGGTCTGTGAATCATCACTTTCCATTAGAAACTCAGCCTGGCCTACTATAATATAATCACGTTGATCAGGTGTCATTATATTATACTAACTCATGCATCAATTTCCAACACTACTTCAAAATCTTTCATAATGCAAACTCGAATTTTTAAAGAAATTTAGAAACTAAAGTAGTTTCCTTTATGATGTAATATAGATAGCACAAAGAGATAAATAATTTCGGATGAGAATATTTATGAAAATATCGTCAGAAATATCGAAGATATTTATGATGATATTTTGGAATTTCTAAGTTCGATGGTTGCTGAAGAAAGATTTTCCGCAAGATTTTAACATGAGTACGGAGCAAGATATTCGTTGAAGTTTTCATCGAATTCAGAATTACCTGGATTCTTTGAATATATGGTATGTCCTTGTATTTGGTCTTGGTCTCCTTCATGGTTTGCTCAATCTGTTTTTCCGCACCAAATTTTCTATCGAGCGTTCTTAAAACTCCTTTCTTTATCATCAAACTTTTGGCCGTTTAGACCATCTATAATTTTTCTATTTCCTATGCATTTAATGCTACGGTATTGAATCATCGGTTATCAATCCGAGGTGCTTTCAGGAGAATTGTGTTTTTAGATGATTAAACGCTGATAGTAATTTGGTGGAATATAAAAGGTTCCCCGGTAATAATGACGAAAGGGCAATCGTATACATCAAGGTTATAATAAGGCTAATACGAATGAAAGTCGAAGTTGACTCGTTGGAGCTGTGACAAAATTGGCTAATTTGGATAGAGATTGCAAAGTTATTTTCGGTAATAACAACGCCAAAAGAGCTAGCACAGATACGTGTTTAACGTTCACTTAGGTTCCGAGTGTTTTCAGGTGCATAACTATATGCATCAATCTTTTCTTCCGTAGATGAAGTGCGGTTGGTTCATCCTCTCAATTGAGGTGTTTTCAAGAATCATGAAAGGTTTGAACGCAGATTGTAATCGTCAAGTTACAAATGAGGTTCAAGATGAAATCAAGTGGCAAACTTGAAGAATTGTTTATTTTCATATGTTATAATCAATATTTTAATTCATTTTAATTGTCCAATGTTGGTAGTCCACAGTTAACAGTCCAATAATTCATATATAGTTTAATATATAATATTCGAATTGATTAATACGTATCGTGACCCGTGTACATGTCTCAGACCTGATCACAACTCAAAGTATATATATTATTTGAGAATCAACCTCAACCCTGTATAGCTAACTCTATCATTACTACATATAGAGTGTCTATGGTTATTCCAAATAATATATATATATATATATATATATATATATATATATATATATATATATATATATATATATATGCATCGATATGATATGTCAAAGCCTTGTATACGTGTCCCGATATTTAAAATGCGTAAATTAAATAACAAAAATTAAATGACGATAAATAAAATTGCGAGAATATAAATTGCGATAAATAAAATGTAATCAGTTAGCTAGGAACAGTTAGCTAGGAACAGTTAGCGTGGATTCTTAACAAAATTTTTCATAGTTAATTTGTTTGTTTCTAACAAATTTTATTTTGTCCAATGTTTTCTTCATTATGCCACTTGTTGGATTCTGATAATTCAAAATCCAAATATAAAATTGAATGAAAATGATTATTCTGTGGTGAACGAATACGTATATCGGTGGATGTAAGTACGATAGTAAATGACTGTTGAATCAGATTCGGAGAATGTACAGTGTAACTTATTAATGTGAAATCTAAATATTTCTCGAGTATTACCTACCCGTTAAAATATTTTCACCATTAACAGTTTGTACAATAAAACTTTTAATTACAATCTTTATGAAAACATATATACATATATATTTTCTTCAGACGTAATCATGGATTTAATGAGTCAATGTGATATTAAACTCATCAGATTTATGGCTAGAACTAGAGTACATAATCTCTAAAATATTAGAGATTACATAATCGCCATGAAGGATGAAGATAGTTTATGTAGAACGATTCATAGAACAATGATGATGCTTGAGGTATAGATTGCGAGGTTGAGACGTGTGATGATGTTGTTGTTGTTGGTACTGGTTATGCTGCTGGTGCTGCTGATGGTGGTACTGTTGCTGTCGGTGCTACAAGTGTTGTTGGTGCTGAGGTTGGTGATGATGTTGGTGTAGTAAGTATAGCTTATAGATCACGCGCCATTCTTGTCAGGGTTTCTATCCTACCCTCTATCATTTCTATCCATTCACTCATCTGATTTGATAGATCTTGATTATCAATTCGAAGTTCCCTAACTTCTTCTAATATTTCCCTTCGATTGGTATTCGGAAGTAGAGGTTGAATATTTTCTGAGATTGCAGTAATGCGACCTTCGAGGTGGAAAACTTTAGCAAGAAGGGTGAATACAGTGTTGCGCATAGGTTCACCGGTGAGTACATTGTTTTCTCCGATGTTAGGAGGTAAGTTTGGTTCGCGGTAGGGCTCGCCTTCTTCATTTCTCCATCGAGTGAGTAAGTCTCAGACCCACCCTAATCTCCTCCAGAAAGAAAAATAGCTAAACGGTGGAGACACTTCGGGTTCATTGACTTCGGAATCTACTTCAATACGCATCTCGAAATTGCTTCCGGAACTAATGGAATCCAAGCTAGGTGTAGGATCCATCTCTTATGATCAGTTAGTGGATTTTTGATATGAAATGATCTTCGGTTATCGGATAATATTCTAATTATATAGAATATCTAATATAGTACAGAAGATCCCGTAGATTACGGAAGAAATTAAGGAAACGTGTCAGATAAAGTCTACAGTAATAGATACGCTAAGATATTGATTTGTCTATACACTATTCATGCAGTCAATACAGTAAGATGTGTCTAGACTATGAATGATAAGCAGGTAATTTCCTAAGGATGATAAGTAGGTAATTTTCGACACGAAATGATAAGCAAAACTTTTGAAATGCAGACAAGGTCGAAGTCCAAACTCATTAATGCATCTAAGCAACTATCAGTTAGACACACAAATGCAAGACCTGGTTCACTAAGACCACCGCTCTGATACCAAATTTCATGACCCGTCCTAATCCATCCGGACGAATACATTACATTTGGTTACATCGCAAGGTACTTAACCTCTGTATGATACATTTTACAAACATTGCATTCATTTTTAAAAGACAAACTTTCTTCACATTGAAAGTTGACGGCATGCATACCATTTCATAATATATCCAACTATAATTGACTTAATAATAATCTTGATGAACTCAACGACTCGAATGCAATGTATTTTAAAATATGTCATGAATGACTCCAAGTAATATCTCTAAAATGAGCAAATGCATAGCGGAAGATTTCTTTCATACCTGAGAATAAACATGCTTTAAAGTGTCAATCAAAAGGTTGGTGAGTTCATTAGTTTTTCATAATCAATCATTTCCATAATTTTAATAGACCATAAGATTTCATTTGTTCAATAATCATACACTCGCAAGTGTTTAAAATTCATTCATATGGATTGAACACCTGGTAACCGACATTAACAAAATGCATCTAGAATATCCCCAAATATATAAACATCGAAGTACTAAAGCAGTTCAAATTCTCTGACTGGGGCTTGTCAAGGCCCATAGATCTATCTTTAGGATTCGCGTCAATTGGTGGCAATTATAATAAACACCAATTCTTAGGTTACCAAGTTCAACAAGGGCGATATCCGGTATAACAATTCAACCATAGAATGTAGTTTCGGTTACTTGTGTCTATTTCGTAAAACAGTTATAAAAACGCATGTATTCTCAGTCCTAAAAATATATATTGCAAAAGCATTTAAAAAGGGAGCAAATGAAACTCACTATACTGTATTTTGTAGTAAAAATACATATGACGAAACTGAACAATGCAGGGTTGACCTCAGATTCACGAACCTATATCATTTATATATATATTAACACATATAATTGTAATCAAACAATTTATATATATTATTATTAGTGATATAATTGTTATTTTAATAAATTATATGATTCAGTAATAACTTAATTTAAACGTATTTATTTTATATGTTTTACGTAAATAAAAATGTTAATATAGTTTAGTTAAGTATATTTCTATAAAACTAATTTTTATTGTAGTAATGAGAATAATATTAGTAGTATTAATAATAATAATAATAATAATAATAATAATAATAATAATAATAATAATAATAATAATAATAATAATAATAATAATAATAATAATAATAATAATAAAGGTATTAGTAATACTACCTCAAAGAAGTAGTCCTTTTTAAATAAAATGCCCAAGTCCGGGTTTGAAACCGCGACGTCCCGCTAACTCGATAACAACCTAAACGTCTTCGGTTCATCAACTTAAATCATAACCTCACGATCATCAATAATGATCATCAATAACTTAACCAATCGTCATCATCATTAACTTATTATTTCGAGTATCATTAATCAAATTATAATTATAATCATAATCATGTGACAATCATAATCATAACGTGATCATAATCGTATCCTAACATAATCCTAATCATATTCGGTTATCTCGATCATCATCATCCATGTCATATATCACGACTAACATAGCATTCATCATATCATACATTATGTATGATCATCATCATTCTAATACGATTGTCATCATCATCGTACCCTTATCATCATACACATATCATCATATATATCATCATCCATGTATCATATATATCACCATAAAATCATCTTTATCAATATCATACCCTAACATCATCATCGTCTTATCCTCAATTAACATCATCACAAGTTCATCATAATCATAATCATAATCTAACCCGTTCATCATCATTGTTGTTACTATCAAGTCATCATCATTTAATTATCATAATCAACACTACCATAAATTCATACGTATCATAACCATTCCCTTATTATCATACCATTCAAAAAGCGTGTTTGGTTTTAGTCTTGTGGATCGACAGCAACAAAAGAGACAAACAAAAAAATATATAAGTGTAGCCTTCATGGATCATGGCTCACAGCAGCCTGTATCTCGGCCCAACAGACTTCTCGGCCAAGTCAGGAAATCTTGGCCCAACAGACTCATTAAACTCATGGCCCTATAATCAATTCTACAACAATTACTGCCCAATTTAATGGTTAGCCCAATAGCCGCATAGTTAAGCTTTTGGAACATTACATCCAAAGTTACTTTCGGTTCACCAACAATTCCCAACTAATTTGTCTGCCATTATATTTATCATTGTCCCACCATGTCTTAGTGATTAATAATGATATGTATATTAATATTCATATACACACATATTGACAAACAACCGTGATCCAATATTAATACTATATTAGTTATGAACGTGGGGTCTTGTGAGGTTTAAATTGAAACCAGATCAAAATAATTCAGTAGTAGTAATAAAAAAATGAGGATGGCTATTTCGATATGATGGTTGGTTCGAGTGGTATAACATACAGGATCATAACATCAACGAAGGAAAATAATTAAATGATTGTGAATTGTTGTAAGTGATAGTTTTTGTGGTGGTTCGTGTTTTCCTTATCTGGAATAGAAACTGGATAGCAGTGGTACAGCAGCCTACGGTGGCGGTTCATGGTGGTTGTGGTGTTGAGGTGGTGGAGTGAAGAAGAAAGGTAATGGTGGTGGTTTAACAAGGAAAATAACGGTTGGTGTTGGTTGCCCGATGACAAAGGTGGTGGTGATTTCTATGGCTTAAACTAGAAGAAGAAGAAGAAGTGTATATATGTATTATGTAAGAGTGTATGTAAATAGAAATAATACAGTGGTGTTGTGTAGTCCTTCGAATAAACAATGATATGGAAGCAATAATAAGTAATGATGATGATAAACTTGAAGTAGAAACAAACCACGCGTTCAATAGTGACGTTGATGAGGTGTTTACAAGGGGGTGATGATTGTAGAACAATATTAGTATTTGACTTTGTAACAAAAACGAAGCAATGGTACTAGCGTGATCGAAAAGCAAGATATGGATGTTTGGTTCTTGATAGTGTGAATCGATGAGGATAGCTAAAGAGAGTGGTGGTGTTTATCAACCACAACCAATAGTAGTTTTGAGGGTGGTTTTATAACAGCTATGGTTGATCAAGGAAAATTTTTGGGTGATTGATGTGTGCAGCGGGGTGTACGAAATAGTATTATTTTTACTAGGAAATACTACAAAATATGACACAAGTTTTATTAATTTACGGATGGGATATACCTAAACCTTGCTACAACACTATAGGCAGTGTACCTAATCGTAGAGTAGTGTAGTTTTTAGTAAGTCCGGTTCGTTCCACAGGGAGCTAGTGATTACGTACTATATTTTTATAAAACTATATTTATATAAATATATATATATATATAAGTAGTAATATTATTATAAAAGGAGGGTTTTTACCGTTTAATGACCGGTTTGTCGATTTTATATTTTTAAGCGTAAAGATAAATGACAATAATTAAAGTGCGTAAAATAAATAAATGACGATAAATAAAATAACAATAAATAAAATTGCGATAGAATATGAAATAAAAGGATTATGCTTATTTAAACTTCCGTAATCATGATGTTTGACGTTTTGATTTTAATTAATTGTTACTCGGGTTAATTGTCCTTTGTCATGGTTTATTTGATACCTATCTGGTTTTTATCCATAATAGTCCATCGGTCATAAATATAAAGTGCGAGTGTCCTCGTCAAATTACCCTTATACCCGAAGTCAAATATTCCAACTAATTAAGGATTTAAACTGTGACGCAGTTATCACTTCTGTCAACAATTACACCAGTTATCACTGTATGTAATCTACCCCTGTTTTGATTAGATATGAATATTAATTTACCCACTTGATCAGTTTGAATAATCAATTACCCAACCCGAATAATTAATTAAATGATTATAATAGATTCCATATGAACGTCACTAAATAGGACAATCATAATCATTATTAATTATTAGGATAATTAATTTGAAGATAGGTTCGACAGGCTCCCATGAGTTGTCGCTCAATTAGACAATACCCCCCATCTATTAATAGTCAATAGTCCAATTTCCACAAGTGTCGGTCTTTTGCCCAAACCTTAATTATGGTACAAAGCCCAATTACCCAATTTTAGTAATTAGCCCAACATCATGATTACTTCATTTTAAATAAGCATAATAATAACTTAGCTACGAGACATTAATATAAAAAGGTTGAACATAACTTACAATGATTAAAAATAGTGTAGCGTTACACGGACAGAATTTCGACTTACACACTCAAACGATCTCTATCATAAATCTTATTATTATCATAATTTAAAATTAAAATTAAGATTATTGTTATATCTTATTACATTAACATTATGATAGAGATTTTTAGATATTGATATTGATAATAGATTTTTAGGATAGAAAAAGGGATGCCTTAATTGAACGTAATACATAGCCTTTTATAGGCGAAATTAGAATTGAAATTTTCATTTACGACCCCTGAACTATGCTCAATTAACAACTTTTTATTATTTAATATTATTCTTATTATGAATTATTTAAATATTATATTTTATTCTTGTGCATAGTTGACTCGTAATTTTTACACCGTTGCGTCGAGCGTTGAGAGTTGACTCATGTCCCGGTTTCGGATTTTCGAACGTCCTTGCGTACAATTTAATATCTTGTACTTTGCGTTTTGTAACTTGTACTCTTGTCATTTTTAGACGTTCTTCATCAATAATTTGAACCGTTTTAATTGTATCTTGTACTTTTGAGCTTTTTGGACCTTTTTGTCTTCAATTTGTCGAATCTGCCTTTTGTCTTCGCACTTATTTAATATAAACGAATATCACTTGAAAATGGAACAATTGCAACTAAAATCTTGTCTTTCTTGGGGGATAATGCTATGAAATATATGTTCCTTTTTAGCCTTATCAAACATCCCCACACTTGAGTGTTGCTTGTCCTCAAGCAATACAGAATTTGAAATAAAAACATACATGAATCACTTTTTTATTCATCACACTTTGTACATCAGTGATTTTGATATGGTGGTATAAACAATGATAGTAACGATAGAACCATGGTTAAAGGTGGGTGTGTCATCCACAGTTGCCTCGGGTTTAGGTCAACGACACTTGCAATCAAATTGCCGATTTACTTTCGGTTTCCAAAGCAAAGTGCACATTTGAAAGGCGGTTTACAGTCCCACATGACTATGAAAATTTAGATCCGTAAGGAAATTGGATCTTTATGAAAACATTTGATCTTTTGAAAATTCAATCTAGTTTTTACCCTAGATAAGTTTTCTGATTTGATCCATCATCGGTGTTGCAAAATATATTTGTGGATCAATATTTTGGCTAAAACTTTTAGGTTCGTGTAATCCACTGCTATCCCGGTATCGAATAGCACACATCCAGTTTACTTGTTCCGTATATTACCTTTCGGTAAACTACCGTCCGGTTGTAAAGGAAAGCGATGAACAAGAAACTGTTAAGGCAATGTTCCATGACTTGCTTTTGATTATGGTCTATAAACGTGTCGGATGCTATTACTATCCTTTGTAGGAGCAATAGTAAAGATTATCCTATGATTTTTCGGTCTGGCACAAGGTCCTGTCTCCGACCATGCTATGCAACCACCGTTCTTACGGTTGACACCCGATTTGGTTCAGGTGACCTAATGAATTCCAGGTGAATTCCTAGGATTTTACGTTCAATGGTAATGAACGCATTGAAAATGGGTTTTCAGAAAACAAATCGGTTTGTATTTTTGATCAAAATATTTTCTCGTTCAAGCTCGAGTTTAGATATCATTGAATTCCATGAGTTTGAATTCTAAATCTTTAAGGTCAATCTCAAGGATTGAGTAATATCAGTCTTAAAAGCTGATTTTTAATCTTTAAGGAGATTATCCTTTCTGGGGATCTGATTCATTAGTCTTATCAAGCTAATTTGCACGGTGCCTCCCCATTGTACGAGATAAATCCTTCTCATGGTTAGGATAAATCTGACCACTTGGCGACCCTGTTTGATGCTGAGGTCCGTGGATTTCCTGCTGATTTTAGAGATGACTTTTCTAGATTTTTCGTCAACCTACAGCTGGTCTGGACGACAACTTCATGACCTAAATCAAGAAGCGCGTGTCTTTTTCGGAAGACTTTACTTCCTTTTAATGATGGAATTGATTCATCGTGTAGATCCATCTTTCTTTCAAATGTATTACAGTAAACCGGGTAAAACTGATTAGTATCGTCCAAAGCAAAAGTACCTGCAATAATCTTGTACAAAAATATGTGATATATGTTTTAAATTGAATAACTTGGTACATTCTTCCCACACTTAGTTTCTTTCTTTGCCTTTTTATTTTCTTCTATTTCATTTTAAATGAATTCAAGCGTTTTAGGGTGTTTCTCAATTTATGTCCTTTTCGAGGTAACGATAATTTCGGTATTATCACCTAGTTTTCATCGTTCATAAATATGTATAAACATGATTTTGACTTCATTTATTTGAAAATTTTTCAAATTTTCACAAAATTTGGCAAATAAACTAAGTGCAAACCCGAGAGAATTTATAATCCTTCCCCACACTTGAGATCATGCAATGCCCTCATTTGCATGAAATCAGACTATAATTATAAATTCATGAGGGTGATTTGTGTAGAAAAGTGATTAAAAATACCCAGTTTGTAAGCATATTATTTTACATCACATTTGATATTTTGCGCCTTGTCATCAAAATTAGTAGCTTTTTGTTGAACTTAATGACAGTCTTTGAAAGTGCGCTGTTTTACCCTGTTGTGTACATAACATAAAATACAAACATATATACATATTTTTAAAGTTGGGTATATTACCCCACGTTCAAAAATTTATAAAATCAAATATATTTTTTTTTGGCATACTTTAAATCAATAAAATTAAAAATAATGATGAAAAAATTTTTCGCCCCGCCCTCGGGTAAAGTAATTTCGGCTCAACGGCCTAGTCTTCAACTCACGACGAATTTTAGAAATCATTTTTTAAACTTAATGAATTAAAGTAAATTTTGTTTTTAAAAACTTAAATTAAAATGCATATTAATTTCATAAAAAAAACCTACAAAACAAAAATTCAGAATGGAGGGAGAAAACTAGTTCTTTAGTGTCTGCTAGTGGAAAAGACCAATCGGGTTCCATTCTCGGAACTACACGAGAACAGAACAACTAACTCTAGATAGCATTTTCTTTTTAGAACATTTGAATCTCCCCACACTTAGGTAGCCGTGGTGTCAAAATTGTGATTAACTTCATCGTTAATTTCTCTTGGTCCATAATCAACTTGCATATCCGTGACTTTTTCTTTAAGCCATTGGTCGGATTCCTGTGTAATATCCACAATTTCAACTAGTTTCTCCTTTTCTTTAGGTGATAGATTGGATACTAACCGGTTACATAACTTAAAGTTCCCCTTGGTTCTAGCATCGCGAATCCGTTTAATAAGTTTCTTCATTGAACTATTAATAACGGGATCATTTAATTTCGTATCAACAATGGGGTTCTTTGTTATCATGTCATCATTAGGTGTTACTTCATTTTCCCCACACTTAGGCGTTTTATTATTATTAAGCACTACCGTTGGAGTTGGTAAAACAACATGGTTGTTACCAATCATTTTTGCTGGTTCAATGGTTTTGGTTGGTGGAGATTTAGACTTTCGAATCATAAAGGTGATCGATTTGTTACCACTACTAAGTGTCATTCTTCCATTTCCTACATTAAATAACGCCCCGGTGGACGCAAAGAATGGTCGACCTAAAATTAGAGGAACGTTTGGGTCCTCTTCTATGTCAATGACAATAAATTCGACTAGAAAGGTTAAATTACCTACTTGAACGGGTAGGTTGTCAGCAATTCCAACTGGGTGCTTAATGGTTTGATCAAAGAGTCGAACACTCATATCCGTTGGACTTAACTTACCTACACCTAATCTCTTATATAAGGAAAGAGGCATAACACTCACACTTGCACCTAAATCTGCCAGTGCATCATACATGACACAGTCACTAAGTAGACAAGGAACAATAAATTCACCCGGATCACCTACCCTAGGTGGAGGATTTGGTGGAACTGTCTTCACCGGGTTTACTTCTACTGTTTTTGTTTCTTGCACTTTTTTATTCTTCTTCTTCTTCTTCTTTCCAATGGTATCACCAACTTTATTACCTATTACTTGCTCATACTCAACTCCTTTTCTTGGAAACGGGATGGGTGGTTTATATGGTGCCACCACTGGCTTTACATACTCTGGTGGTGGTGGTGTAACTTCTTCATTGTTACTTACATCTAAAACTTTCCCATCTTCTGGTATTGGTTTTTCAGAATTTGTTGATATCATGTTAACATTTTCATTCCGAGGATTTACTTCATTATTACTCGGTAGCTTTCCTTGTTCCCTTTCACTCATCAATCTAACAAGAGTACCTACTTGTTTTTCTAAATTCAAAATGGAAGCTTGTTGAGTTCTAAATGACTGCTCAAACCTCTCATTCGTTTGGGTTTGAGTTTCAATAAATTGTGTTTGAGATTCAACTAGCTTAAATACCACTTCTTCCAGATTTGACTTCTTCTCGTCGGTTTGTTGTGGTGGTTTATACAAGCCAGGTCTTTGTTGATTGAAAGTGTTGTTTTGAGTTGGTTGGTTATTCGGACCTTGTTGGTTATACGAGGTATTGTCGGGTCCTTTTGGATTGTAAAGAATGTTTTGATTTCGATTGAAGTTTGGCCTTGGCGGTTGATAATTATTCTGATAACTATTTTCCAGCCTTTGGTTCATGTAGACAACATTCTCACGTTGTTCCATCGTTTGTTCAATGTGACAGTCTTTCATTAAGTGTGGTCCACCGCATTGCTCACAACTGATTCGTATTGCGTGAATATCTTTATTCATCTTTTCCATTCGTCTTTCGAAAGCATCTATTTTTGCGGAAACGGAATCAAAGTCATGGCTAGAATCGGCTCTAGCCGCTTTAGATGAACGAAAAATATCTTTTTCTTGATGCCACTCATGAGAGTGGGAGGCTGTGTTATCAATAATTTTGTAAGCTTCAGTTGCGGTTTTCTTCATAATGGAACCACCAGCTGTTATGTCGATGTCTTTTCGTGTAGCAACGTTGACACCTTGGTAGAATATTTGTACTATTTGATAAGTGTCTAAACCGTGTTGAGGACATCCTCTCAACAACTTTCCAAATCTTGTCCACGCCTCATATAGAGTTTCATTTGGCTTTTGCGCGAACGTAACAATTTCTCCTTGAAGTCTCACGGCTTTGGATGCCGGGTAGAATTGTTTAAGAAATTTTTCAACTAACACATCCCATGTGTCAATCGCCCCTTCAGGTAACGATTCTAACCAATCTTTGGCTTCTCCCTTTAAAGTCCAGGGAAACAACATGAGATAGATCTGCTCATCTTCCACTTCTCGGATTTTGAATAGTGTACAAATTCTTTTAAACGTACGAAGGTGTTCGTTAGGATCTTCATTCGGTGCACCACTGAATTGGCATTGGTTAGTTACCATGTGTAGAATTTGTCCTTTGATTTCATAATCTGGCGCATTAACTTCTGGCTTAATAATGGCGTGACCTTGGCCCGTGCGTGTGGCTCTCATTCGATCTTCCATACTTAGAGGTTCCGTTACTTCCATAATTGAATTCGTTGAATCGGTATCACTAGATGATTCTGATTTAATGGTTCGTTCCTCAACAATCTCTGTTTGAATGATTGGTGGCTCCGGAGGAAAGTTTAGTGGTTCAGGATCTACGAACCGTTCCTGAATATTCTCTGGATTCTCAATTGTGAGGTTGGGTTCAAAAAATGGATTATCGGAAATTTGAACTGAAGTACTTGGTCGACTGGATGACGATTCTAAAGAAAAATTAACGGCGGTTATATTTGCTAGATGTCTTGATCGAGTTACAGGTGGTGAACGTATGAAAGGTGGTGAACGTTTTGCTCGGTGCATTCACAGAATATCCTATTAGTTATAAAAATAAGAAAAACTTATATAAGTTGTCCAATCAATAGACTTTTCTGATTTTGCCCACGTTTCGAATAGCCAAAAGATGCAGCAGAGGGGCAGGATTCGTTTGGTCTCAATATAATTGAGTACTGTTTGGCTCCAATAACCCGGTCCACGTACAAATCCAACTATTACTACGAACCAGAAAATTTTGATGTCTATCAATTTAACCACTTAAAATAAATTTTCGTAATTTTAAGAAATTTAGAGAAGAAGTAGAAAAAAATCTAAGTCCTAAAAACTAGAATGGCGAGAAATAAGAAAGAAAAAGATTGCGCGTCGAAAAAGGTCGAAAAATAAAAAGGTCGAAAAATAGGCGTCGAAAAATAAAAATAAGAAAGTAGTGCGAAATACGGCGTCGTAAAATTCTAAAGCACCTAAAACTTAATCTAAGGAATAAGCACTTAAGGGATTTTACGGCAAAGCCTAAAAATTCTAGAAGTAAAAATAACTATGGCAAAACTAAACTTAATACTAAAAGTTGCGACTATAGTCTAAAAATCTAAAGGTAATAAAACTAAAAAAAAACAATTTTTTTTTTATAGACAAAATCTTAAAAAATATATATTTTTTTTAATAATTTTTTTTTTTTTTTTTACGTTTTTTTTTTACGTTTTTTTTTTAAAAACGAATTTTTTTTTCTGAAAAAAAACGTTTTTTTTTTACAATTTTTTTTTTTTTTTTTAAAAAATGATTTTTTTTACAAATTAATACTTTTTTTTATAATTATTATTTTTTTTCAAAACTTTTTTTTAATTCATTTACTATTTATGAATAGTAAATGAAAAGAAATTAATTAATTTACTATTCACATGAAAGCGACATGATAGAAATTATTAATTACAATTTACATAATATACCCCTGAAGTATTTAATAAATACGACTTTTTAAAACTTTTACGATTCAAAATATATTCTAAAATATTATTATATTATTATATTCTATTTCAATATTATTATATTATTATATTCTATTTCAATATTATTATATTATTATATTTTATTTCAATATTATTATAATTAAAAATATAGCGTTTTAGCGCTCCCCGGCAGCGGCGCCAAAAACTTGATGTGTGCAGCGGGGTGTACGAAATAGTATTATTTTTACTAGGAAATACTACAAAATATGACACAAGTTTTATTAATTTACGGATGGGATATACCTAAACCTTGCTACAACACTATAGGCAGTGTACCTAATCGTAGAGTAGTGTAGTTTTTAGTAAGTCCGGTTCGTTCCACAGGGAGCTAGTGATTACGTACTATATTTTTATAAAACTATATTTATATAAATATATATATATATATAAGTAGTAATATTATTATAAAAGGAGGGTTTTTACCGTTTAATGACCGGTTTGTCGATTTTATATTTTTAAGCGTAAAGATAAATGACAATAATTAAAGTGCGTAAAATAAATAAATGACGATAAATAAAATAACAATAAATAAAATTGCGATAGAATATGAAATAAAAGGATTATGCTTATTTAAACTTCCGTAATCATGATGTTTGACGTTTTGATTTTAATTAATTGTTACTCGGGTTAATTGTCCTTTGTCATGGTTTATTTGATACCTATCTGGTTTTTATCCATAATAGTCCATCGGTCATAAATATAAAGTGCGAGTGTCCTCGTCAAATTACCCTTATACCCGAAGTCAAATATTCCAACTGATTAAGGATTTAAACTGTGACGCAGTTATCACTTCTGTCAACAATTACACCAGTTATCACTGTATGTAATCCACCCCTGTTTTAATTAGTTTATGAATATTAATTCATCCACTTGATCAGAATGAATAATCAATTACCCAACCCAATTGATTAATTAAATGATTATAACAGATTCCATATGAACATCACTAAATAGGACAACCATAATCATTATTAATTATTAGGTTAATTAATTTGAAGATAGGTTCGACAGACTCCAATGAGTTGTCACTCAATTAGACAATACCCCCCATCTATTAATAGTCAATAGTTCAATTTCCACAAGTGTCGGTCTTTTGCCCAAACCTTAATTATGGTCCAAAGTTCAATAACCCCTTTTTAATATTTTAGCCCAACATCACGATTACTTCGGCTCAAATAAGCATAATAATAACTTAGTTACGATACATTAATGTAAAAAGGTTGAACATAACTTACAATGATTAAAAATAGCGTAGCGTTACACGGACAGAATTTCGACTTACACACTCAAACGATCTCTATCATAAATCTTATTATTATCATAATTTAAAATTAAAATTAAGATTATTGTTATATCTTATTACATTAACATTATGATAGAGATTTTTAGATATTGATATTGATAATAGATTTTTAGGATAGAAAAAGGGATGCCTTAATTGAACGTAATACATAGCCTTTTATAGGCGAAATTAGAATTGAAATTTTCATTTACGACCCCTGAACTATGCTCAATTAACAACTTTTTATTATTTAATATTATTCTTATTATGAATTATTTAAATATTATATTTTATTCTTGTGCATAGTTGACTCGTAATTTTTACACCGTTGCGTCGAGCGTTGAGAGTTGACTCATGTCCCGGTTTCGGATTTTCGAACGTCCTTGCGTACAATTTAATATCTTGTACTTTGCGTTTTGTAACTTGTACTCCTGTCATTTTTAGACGTTCTTCATCAATAATTTGAACCGTTTTAATTGTATCTTGTACTTTTGAGCTTTTTGGACCTTTTTGTCTTCAATTTGTCGAATCTGCCTTTTGTCTTCGCACTTATTTAATATAAACGAATATCACTTGAAAATGGAACAATTGCAACTAAAATCTTGTCTTTCTTGGGGGATAATGCTATGAAATATATGTTCCTTTTTAGCCTTATCAGTGATCGAATGCAATGGTAGTAGTAAACTATCCAACATAGTAGTAGTAAATAATTCAGTGGTCATTGGTGATTGAAGTTGATCAACTAGGTGATGGATTTGATTGGTGTTGCAGAGAATTGGAGAGTGGATTTGTGGGATGTTAAAATATATGAGATAGATAGAGATATTTGAAATGAAGTGGGACAATCATTCAATCAATATCTACACTTAAATCACGGGTTGTTTGTTAGTGTGCTAATGGTCGACAAACAGATTCATTCAGGAAGAAAAATGAAATAATAGATTGTGATATACAATTTGTTATATGTCTTTTATTTAAATAATAATAATTAATATATTAATAATAATAATAATAATAATTATATTAATAATAATCATAAATAATAATAATAATAATAATAATAATTAAAAATGATAATAATAGTAATATTATTAATGATAATAATAATAAATTGTATTATTTTCTAATAATAACAATAATAATAACCATAATAATATTTAATGATAACAATAATAAAATAATAATGCTAGAAATGATAGTAGCAATAATATCTAATAATAATATAACAATTTACATGTATCTATTTACAAATAGTTGTTCGTGATTCGTCGGGAATTGTCAAAAGGGTAAATGAATTTCTAAAAACAGTTCAAAAATTTTGAGACTCAACATTACAGTCTTTGCTTATCGTGTCGAAATCAAATAAAGATTAAGTTTAAATTTGGTCAAAAATTTCCGGGTCGTCACACCGTCTACGGAGAGGCATGATCCTTTTGGTTCCAATATAATTGGAGACTGTTCGGAAAATCCAACAACCAAGTCCGTATATAATTATTTTTCTTAGACACCACCAAACAATACTTATGTCTGTTTAAAATCTTTCTAAATTAAAATATTCGTTCCCTGGCAGTGGCGCCAAAAACTCGTTACTACAATGATATGGCCGAAACGGACGGTTTTATTCGTGCGGTGTCGTCAGGCCGCAGGTCGTCAGAATCAGATGATCAGAGTAGCGAACAGTGGTTTATTATTTATATTTTGCGAGGCCTAAATTTACTTTTAACTTTCTAATGGTAGAAGGTGTAAGTTAACCTAGGGTCGTACTTTTGAAAGGTTTAACGAATTGAAGATCAAGTGGATAATTGTCTTTGGTTAAATTACCTAGATAAAGGATAGTAGTGGTTTTAAGCTAATGGTCCTAATTGCGGAAAATTAAAGAAAGTGGAAGGATATCTGGAGTATGCAGATCAGGGAAATGTTGACCAAGATATTAGTTTGGGTTAGGTTAAGGTAATTATATTTATGTTAAGGCTAAGATTGGAATGGTGTAGATCTGGTTGGATGAGCCAATTACACATACCTACTTATCTCTAGACTCTTAGAGTTCTAGTTGAGTAGTGAAAAGCATGTCACTTAGTTGTATAATTGAAAGGTAACTATACCTCGGAAGTAATCCTCAGTAAAGCACTATGTTTATTAGCGAGTTGAGTTCTAATCCAAACCCTCGTTATCAGTTTGGATAACTGAATAACAACGTGCCGTGTTGATTGAACACTGATCACAAACGGAAGGAGTCCGTCGAGTTAAGTTGACAAAACCTTAAATGAAAACTAACAACCATTTCATCATACTAATGAGATCATACCAAATCAAACATTATACAGTATTACAGTTGATATACTGAAAGTAAAGCAGATAGAAACCTAACAGGTACCTAAACAGTTAATATGACTTAATCCTAGGGCGACAATCAGAAAAGAACATGCAATAGGTTTGGGTCGTACAGTTAAGGCACTAGCTAGATCTTAACAGCTCCTAAGAGGTCTCTTTGGAACAGTCAATAGACATACTCGGTCATTCATGTCTCAATTCCTAAGTTCTATGTCCTAAAAGCGCATTAGATGCCTCTCGGGAACTCCGGCCATACCGAGTTCATCGAATCTTCAGATACAGTATAACCAGGGATCTTAATCCTACGAAGTAGCTAAGTTCATATAGGTGGACAAGTCCTGATCACAACCTAGGTTGGTCAATCCTTAAGATGCTAGCATACAAATCTATCAGACTCACAAGTTCAACATAACAATAGCAACCGTACTAATTTAACATAACTACGTTAACCAGACTTCTATCATGGCAACATACAGATTAATTAAGCTAACATGGCAATATCAGAACGCATTATTAAACATAAATGGTAACAAAACATGTTTAATACAAAAGACAAGCGTTTCGGATAAAAACCTGAAGAGGCTGAAGAAATCTGCCCGAGATTGCAGGGACTCACCGGGATATCCTCCGAAAAATAAAAGCTAAGCTAGCTACTACTAAAAACTAAATAAAAAGCTTTAAAATATAAAGTGAAATGCAAATTGAGTGTGTATTGAAATGGATGGAAGAAGCCCTTTAAATAGACTTGAAATTTGCTTGCAAATGGCTGGCAGGCCGTTTGGCAAGTCGTTTGCAAAGGCCGTTTGGCTTGGTGGCCCGTTTTTGTTGCCCGTTAGCTTGGACCATGTGGCAAGCCGTTTCCCATAGTGGTAAGCCGTTTGGCAAGCCGTTTGCTGTCCTGGTCAGCTTGTTTCCTGGATCGTAACTTGATTTTCTTGGTCGTAACATGTCTTTCACCGTTTTCGCTCTAAAATCTTCGTTTTAGCTCCATTTTACTTGATTCTTTTTGCATCGCCTTTGTAATTACTTAATCTAAATAATCACCTAACAAAGAGATAATTTTTGCGATAAAGTTTGGAACTTTATGGATTTAGGGCTTAATAACGTGGGTAAAAACGTGACTTTTAAGCCGATATCACCATTCAAAAACACGACCCTAGGTTAATTACACTTTCTACCCTAGAAAGTTAGAAAGTGGATTTAGGTCACGCTAAATATAAATTAAAAAAACCCCCATTGTCCCTTTCCTGATAACTAACTCTTACGTTTGCGGCCTAACGACACCGCATAATTAAAACCGTCTGATTTAGGCATATCGCCGACCACCACCATTGGCCCTCTCCCACATCCGACCACCTTCTTTCATCTCACAATCCCTAAATCACCGTCGCACTACCACCCTCTTTAACCACCGCGAACTACCGCCTCCTCCTCCTTCTCCTTTGCAGGTCAAACTGTTGCCTCTCTCTTAAACCACCACCCCAACGCTTAGATCTGTTATTATGTGCTAACCACCGCAAAAGGCCACTCGTCTCACAAAACCCCATATACGTCCCGTATACGTCTGTAGACCACTGCACATGTAGTTACCTTTTTTCTTTTCTTTTGTCATTTTTCATTTATATTATTCTAGATGTTTAGTTTTTCTTTTTCTTTTTTGTGATGGTGGTTGATAGTTGTTGATGGTGGAGGAACAAAATAAAAAAAGTGGTTGATGGTGGTGATCGGTTGTAATGACGGTTGTGAATGGTGGTTGGTAGTAGGTGGGGGTGGTTAATAGTGGTGGTTTGGTGGTGTTTTGTTGGGTGTTGGAAGTAGGAGTTTTGTGTAATTGCTAAACTAACCCTGGAAACAAAAAGTGAAATGACCAAAACGGGGTTGTGAACAGTAGCTAGACTCATGACATTTAGTGAATTACTAAACTACCCTTGGAAACAAAAAGTGAAATGATCAAAACGGGGTAGTGAACAGTAGCTAGACTCATGACATTTAGTATATTAGTATAGTATAATATAATATAATATATAATATAATATAATATAATATAATATGAGTAAAGATTGAATGTTTAATATGCTTTGTGCTGATGTATGATCTATGAGTTGCTATAGACTTTTACTGAGTAATGAATTATTAAAATCCAGATGATACTACTTTTTGTTAACTCATGACTTTTTGTTAACTTATGCATTTGTTTGTGGCGATGGTGAATTGTATACACGGTACTTTAGTCGTAAAGCCATTGATGTATGAGTTGGTACACACACTTTTTCTCATCAATGAACAATCAAATTCAGATGATAGCTTATATTTAGGCCTGAGTTCCTTGCAAAGAGGTCTCCGGTTCGAATCCTGTCTAGGACGAATATTTAGTGGTGGCCAGGGATGGGTTGGAAACAGCTAGGGAGTAATCCTGCTGGGCTACGTAAATTAGAGTATGGGGTCAGATTACTCGCCCTCCCGGGTAGCCTGAACATGGAAAACCTTCTACCTTTTACCTTTTTTATTACCTTTAGCTTATATTTAGGTTCTTTAGTTGATATAACATTAATTAGTAGGTTTTGTAGAAATGAATTATTTTTGTTGAAATGAAATTGAATCACTAAAACAAAGATGACCGCTTACATGTGGATAAACCTATTTTCACATTGTAAAACTGACCCAAACTCACACTATTAGATAGGTCAGCTGATCCAAATTGAGGCTAACAAAGGTGACCCACTTACTAAACGTTGTATTGATAAATGAAACAGCTTGCCAGACTGCAGTTGTGTGTTTACACATTGTAATGCAACTTTTTGGTAGCGTGATTATGGATGATGAAATCGGTATGTAAGGGCGTAAATATTACTTAATACACTTTTAATATATAGTGTCACTACGAATTAAAGGTCAAAGGTAATTAACAAAAAAATAGGTCAGATTATCTTAATGTAGATGTTGAGTATGGTTGGAAAAATGTGAAAACTGTGTAAACTGATGTTTGATGTATCTGAGATGGATATGTATTAAAGTGTATGTTGATCAAGAATAGACAGAGGTGTATTACCATGCCCTAATTAACAATTCTTGAAAAGCCTGAATAGGAAGCATATCCAGGCCCTAATTAACAATTGTAGCCAACATCATCCAAATTAATGAATCAAAACCATTCACGAGGTAAAATTATTTTGCAAGTATTTTTCACCGTTAGCATTAGGGGTGTGAATTTTTGTGATTAAGTTAGATTTGGTTTATTTGGGTATGATTCGGAAATATTCTTACAAGTTTTCATTAGAGGATGTCTTTGGGTTATTTGGTTATATTTTGGATTTTATTTATTTGGTTTACTTGAGTATGATTCTGCTTATTTGGTTGATTTGGATGTGATTCTGCTTATTTGGTTGATTTGGATGTGATTCTGCTTATTTGGTTGATTTGGATGTGATTCTGTTGATTTTGGTGTTAATTAGAATTGTTGAAATTTAGAAAAAAATAATAGAATTGTAATTCCTTGAATCCAATAATTTGCTTTAAATCCAACGGACTAATCAGAGTGCGACAAGTGGCGCGACTATCACATGTGATTGAAAAAAAGATTCAAATTTTTTTTTTTTAAATTAATTTTGAAGAAATCTTTTTTTAATTTTTTTTTTTTTTTGAAAATTTTTAAATTTTTTTTTTTAATTTAGCATGTCAAATCCAATCACATGTGATTATCAAACCCAATCACATGTGATTGTAAAACACAATCACATGTGATTCTGCAAGTCAAATCCAATCACATGTGATTGAAAAATTAAATTGTTTGTTCTTCAAAAAAAAATTTCAACAGGAAACAGACTTTAATTCAGTAATTTGATTAAGTTTGTTAGCGTTTCGTGATCATATCTTCAAAATTTCAGACTTTAATTCGGTGATTTGATCAAGTTTTTATCAAAAACTTGGCGTTTAAAGGTTTTAGCACATATTTACTGAAATTCGTAAATTTTACTAAATAAATTTTTTTTTCAATCACATGTAATTAGATTTGACATGCAGAATCACATATGATTGGGTTTTACAATCACATGTGATTGGCATGCAGAATCACATGTGATTTACTGCATGTCAAATTCAATCACAGGTGATTGAAAAAAAAAATTCGAAAATTTTTTTTTTTTATTTTTTTGGGAAATTTTTTTTTCAATCACATGTGATTATCGCGCCACGTGTCGCACTCTGATTGGTCCCTTAGATCTCAACTTAAAAGTTGGTTTCATTTGAATATTTCTCAAAAATAATAATGTAATTTTGCAAAAGTATAGGTGTTAACCAGATTGAAAAGGGTTAACTGAAATTAAAAAAATTTAATTCCATATGTCGAATCCATGTTATTTCCCTGTTATTTTTTCTCTCTGCTGTCAACAGTTTACGTTTGACATGGGTATTGAGTTCTTTTTCTTTAGTAAGTGTACATTAGAACTTCAAGAGAATATTGATCAATCCTTAATTAGTGAGTTACTTAATTACGGATTGAGTGCAATGAGATTCAGATGGAGAATGGGATGTTTGCTAATTATTTTGGGCCCTGATGATCGTCTTTCACTTTATCCATCAAGTGATCAACCACCCCGACCCGGTCTTGATTGTCAATTAGCATAATTCACCTTAGCACAATGTAGAAATTCCTTGAGCGAAGTCACAAGTGAAAATCACAAAGGCTTGGGCAAATGACAGAGAATCAACAACCTATAAATGAGAGGTCAAGCTCTCTATTTATAGTATTCAAAATATCCGCGGTCTGCGGACTATTTAACTATCCGCGAAAACTTAGCGGATTAAACCGCAGTCTTTTATTAAAGCGGAACCGCTATACTTATTTTTAGCGAATATTCCACACCTTTTTATTATAGTTCGCGTAACTTCTGCTTTTGGCCTTTAGCCAATAAAATATACATATACAATGCTATGTATATGATCAAGTCCCCAAATTTATTATGATACATTTTGCGAAGCAGATGTATCATAATAAACTCTATAAATAAAACCGTGCTACCTTAAAATATATTCGCAATTGGTTTTTTAATAATTTTTACCACTAAATTATTACCGTTGATTTTATTAATCTCAACGCATAACAACAACGGTAACTTTACGAAACTGCCAAATCAGGAACTCTGTAACGGCTAGAAAATTACCGTTTACACGTTGCAGTAATTTTAGCCGTTTAAGAGTAATCATTACCCCTTTGACTTCCTCGCCCTAATTTCAATTATAAATACCTGGATGATTCGCATAAAAAACTTTACGCTTTCTTCCTCGATTGCTTATTCGATCAAACTTTCTTATCAAAATTCACACGCATTCGTTGCAATTAAACGATTCAACCCTTAAAACTTTTCAATTCATCAGCCGATCTAAGTATATTATTACGAATGGCATCTTCTTCATGAGCTAATACACCCAGCGCCTTCGTTTCATATATGACGGAGGCGAAAATCCAAACCCTACAACAGTATTATCCACTGCTTGCACAGTTTTCACCCACCGCTCCATCAGCTGAAGATAGGGCTAATGCCCCACCCAAGGGCATGATTACCATTTACGAGGCCGCCATATCACATGGCAATTTACGGCTTCCTCTTACTCCCTTTTTTCGCAGCGTATGCGAATACTACAAGGTTGCAGTTGCACAACTGCACCCAAACGCGATTAATAAAATTGTGCTATTCGAGATGTACTGCAAAGCACTTAATGATCAACTACTACTCAACACTTTTCGCTCTTTTAATAGTCTTACACCGTACGATAAGGGGTGGTATTCCTTCCGCGGTCGTCATGGCGTGATGACTTCTCCCAAGGATTCCATCGGGAACTGGCGCAGCTCCTTCTTTTTTATTAATAATACCGCCCACGTTGATAGTAACATATCCAAAACTTGGTGCACCGAAATGGACGCAACGGTGAATGACAAGGTCACCCCGGATGACCTTGAGCAAGATTTACTGAAAACAATCAAGAATGCAGGCTTGATTATGCGGGCATACTCCAATGTGCCGCTTTATATTGGTGGAGTATCCATGTACTGGCTATGGGGCGATTGCGACGCGCTTTTAGTCGACCCCGACAACAACGGTATACTGTTTATACTTTTTATTTTACAGAAATACGCATTATATAAATTATTCTTACAATTGCATAACTTTTTGCGGTACTATGTTGCAGAGATTGACCTTGAGCTGGTGATGAGGTCAACAGATATCAGTAGGATTAGGCCAGCGCGTCGCCTTAAAGTCGGCGACGGCGAGATCATACCTATTGATGAACCGATTCTCAACACCTTCTTCATCCCTGGGGGCGAAGACCGCGGTAAGCGCAAAGCGTCAGCAGAGGGGGCTACCACACCTCGCAAAAGGCGTCTTCGCTCTTTATCCGAACAAGAAACGAGTAAGAAAATCTCAATCCGCATCATTGCCTGTGTTGCGCTATTATTGTTACTATAGTAATTTGCTGTATTTACTTATTTCTTTTTAGTTGAGCTTTCAGATTCTACAGGGGAGCCGGAACCTCTATACAACATTACCAGGGACATTCCCGAAAATTTGGAAGATCCTGGCAAAGAAACTTTGAGCCTGCCTTCTGATGCAGAAACATCAAACCGCGAAGAAGAAGATGCAGAGGAGGCTGCAGAGGAGAGACATGCCAACAAACTCTACTGCAAACTTTGCAAGTTTGTGCCACAAAATGTTCAGCAACAATACCGCCAACTGTCCTATGCTCAAGCCGAAAGACAGCGAATTTAGAATTACTTTAACTCGATTTGCTTAACCGTCGATAATGTTGAGCGTTACAACGAAATGTCCGACGAATATGAAAAGCAAGTGAAAATTGCAAACGCTCAGCAAAGGAGAGCGCAGAATTTTGAGGCAAAATTTAAAAATATCTCGGATGAGAACGCTATGCTCATGAAGAGGGCAGAATACGCTGAACATCAATTTTCTCAGCTTGTTAAATATTTGCTGGAATTTGGCGATAAAGTTATGGATTCACAGCCAGTAACTGAGAAGTTCCAAGCGTATGCCCAGGCTGCCAAACTCACTAGACGCTGCGAGTGGCATGATTTTCTTTGCAAGCTTGGCGATCTTACTCAACCTCTTCCCGCGGACATTTCCAGTGAAATTTTCCCAACCGGCGATGCACAAGAAGCACTGGAAATCGCGAAAAAAGGAGTTGAAAAGATCGCCATCCTGGCGCTAGAAGAGCTTAGTCAGCGCGAAGGTGTTACATTTGAAGATATTAAAGCGCTGAAGCTTTAAAATATCTTAAGTATTTGTAAATTTCAATCCCGCAATTATAAATTGCGTTTTTTGTAATTACACGCGCTTGCATATCGTGTTTATTAATGAATCGTTTATGTTCCGCAGTTGCAACTTGTCTTATTTATATAGGTCTTTAATTTATCATATATTCATAATTCAGACTTGCCCTTTGCAATTTCCACATTCGCTACTGTGCACATAACAAACGCGTACTTATGCGAAACAATCTGTTATTCATTACGAATCTTCTAAGTCCGGCAAATTGATCCTTAGGCCATTTTTAGCATTGCGAAGCATCTAAGTATTGGCAAGATCAAACACTTAGGAAAATTTATCCTTTCGCAACATTCATTTTTTAACACAAGTGTGCAATCTCATCACTTGGTTTTAAACGTATTATTTCACAATGCATACTCGCATTATTGTTATAACATTAAGCAGGCGATGTTTAGCGAAAACCATGCCATATTGTTAAAAATATTCGTGAAGCCTTAATTACATTTACACAAACATTAATTCAGTGTTATGAAAATTAAGCAATTGTATTCTGCAAAATAATCACTACGCGTGGCCACACGCAGTGTTTTTGCTTTGTGTAGAAACAACCACTAACACTGAAACTAACTTTGCTTTATTCATTACTTTTCCGCAATACAAATTTCAGAAAATAAAAATTGAATATCAATCATTGATCAAACTTGACTAAGCACTCTATCACAAGCCTTCTATTACAAATATTAGCAATATTCAAGGTGGACTGAATGTCCCTCAACACCCACACTTTCTCTTGCCATAATCATAGCACAAAATGGCTCTACCACCGTAGAAGTTAGCGTGCCAACTGTAGTGACCCGTCCTAATCCATCCAGATGAAGTCCATATCGATTATAAACGATTCACAATAGTTGATACATCGCGAGGTATTTGACCTCTATATGATACATTTTACAAACATTGCATTCATTTTTAAAAGACAAACTTTCTTTTCATCGAAAGTTGACATTATGCATACCATTTCATAATACACCCAACTAAATTTGACTTAATAATAATCTTGATGAACTCAACGACTCGAATGCAACGTCTTTTGAAATATGTGATGAATGACTCCAAGTAATATCTCTAAAATGAGCAATTTCACAGCGGAAGATTTCTTTCGTACCTGAGAATAAACATACTTTCAAGTGTCAACCAAAAGGTTGGTGAGTTCATTAATTTATCATAAATAATCATTTCATAATTTTAATAGACCACAAGATTTCATATTTCCATTTCTCATAAACATACGTCCCATGCATAGAGACAAAAATATCATTCATATGGATTGAACACCTGGTAACCGACATTAACAATATGCATATAAGAATATCCCCATCATTCCGGGATCCTCCTTCGGACATGATATAAATTTCTAAGTACTAAAGCATCCGGTACTTTGAATGGGGCTTGTTGGGCCCGATAGATCTACCTTTAGGATTCGCGTCAATTAGGGTGTCTGTTCCCTAATTCTTAGATTACCAGACTTAATAAAAAGGGGCATATTCGATTTCGATAATTCAACCATATAATGTAATTTTAATTACTTGTGTCTATTTCGTAAAACAGTTATAAAAGTTGCGCATGTATTCTCAGCCCAAAAATATAAAGGGTAAAAAGGCAAATGAAACTCACCATACTGTATTTTGTAGTAAAAATACATATGACATCATTTAACAAGTGTAGGGTTGACTTCGAATTCACAAACCTCAATAGAAGTAGCTCTTAAAAAATTGCCCAAGTCCGGGTTTGAACCCGTGACGTCTCGCTAACCCAATAACATTACAAATCAACTACTCCATTTCATTTTTCTTGATTAATATCAATCTTATGTTTATTTAACCCGTTACTTTGTGTTTTCCTCTTTTTCTTCTTCATCATAATCATCATCTTAATATCGTTATCATCTAAAAACCATTATTCCAATCCTAATCATCTCTAATATCATTATATCATAATCATCATCCTAATTTGTAACAATATCATTTATCATTTCATTTCGATAGCATCACCTTCTTAATCATCCTCGTTATCAATTTAACACAAAATAATCATAGTTTGAGCCCAACTATTTGCAGTCCAATATTTACGAAGCCCAAGCTATATTAATCGCCCCAATAACCAGATTAAGGTTCACGGCCCATGTTCAACTTCGGCCCAACTGTAAACATTTAATATCTCGGCCCAATAGTAACTAATAGTCCAACAACAACTTGTTTAAATTTCGATCTGTAACAGCGAAAAGGGAAAGAGAAACAGAAAAGCAAAGTCATCATCATTTATATCGTTATTTCCTTTGTGGGATTCGATAGATAAAAAAAATACAAGTGGAATTAAAAGCAAACTCGATTGTCTGTTTCTTTTCGTAGTGGGTTCGTTGGCAGGGAAAAGGAATCAGTTTTTAACTCCATAAAATCTCAAGTGACCCAACACTTCAAACGGTCCACAAAACATAAAATAAAATCGTGAACCTTTAAAGGTTCCGTTCAATCAGTACCATTCACTGTATCGATAACGACATCATGACACACCCACGATCTTCATTTTAATTTATTGTTCCTTATATCAATTCGTTTATTAATTCTAAGTGGGGGGTTATATGGGTTGTAATTGTCGGCTACAAGAGGTAGAAAGCAAAAACGTACCATCATGAATTCACTTTATTAAATCAAGTGGCCTATAGGTTTTGAAGGTGTTGACCATGAGTTGTCCTTTTGCCCCACTTGATAATTTGATAATGATCTATAAGTTGATATCTTATATCTAAGTTAACAACTCATTAAACTGTAATCATATTATACCATTTTCTTTTCGTTATTATGTTCCATAGAAGAAAACGAAGTGGCAGGAGGGTGGGTGATCATTTGTAACAGAAACCAAGAAAAGAAACGTGAGGTACTGCTATTATTTGAGGTTGAGAGGTGACGGTTTTCAATATTATAGGTGATGGGTTTATAGTGATCAAAATGGTGGGTTTGATCAACGAATAGCAGCAACAATCTAGAAGTTCTTGATAGTGGTTTGATGGTCTGCATTTTAAATAAAAGAAAACAATCGAACAACAAGTTTTTGGTAATAATTTCATCATGGTTCTTCATCTTACTTGCTGCATAATGATCAGATGCACACAAGTGGGTGTCCTTTTCGGCCAAAACAGAAAGCAAGAAGATATTGCAGAAATGTGTTCGATTAAAAATGATGAAGATAATTTTTAGCGTTTGAATGGTGAGCTGAATCAGTGGTGTTTTAGAGTAGTATAAAGATGATGATGGAATCATAAAGTGGAAGATAGAGGAGACAGAAGAAAGAAGAAAGAATTAGAAATAGCTGTTATGTTTGATAATTGATGTAGAAACTGAAAAGAAGTTGAATAAGTAAGTTATAACTCGAATTGATTAAGCATTAGGTATAAAATCAGTCGACAAGAACCATTCTATCAGGTACAACAATATATAAAAAAAAATATAAAGAAGATTGAGACTTAAAACAGATTTTGGATTTGTTGTTTAGATGGAAATCTGATTAGTACGATTTGGAGACAGCAAATAAATCATCAACAGCTTGAAAGTGAAATGGAATTGAAATTGATTTAGTCTTTTGTTAATTAAAACTAATAACAATAATTCCAAATTATATAATAATTCTGTAATACGTATAAATCAGTATATATGTATAAATATATACTCTGTATATGCATTCATATATTTATAATTGTACTTCATAAATGTATATATATATATATATATATATATATATATATATATATATATATATATATATATATATATATATATATATATATATATATATATATATATATATATATATAAGTATATTAATAATAATATTAATACTAATAATAAATATATAAATATAAATAATAATAATAATACAATGATAATAGAAATAATAATGATATTATTAATGATAATATTAATATATTGTATTATTTTTATAGTATTAATAATAAAAAGAATATATAACAATAATAATGATTCTTAGCGGTAATACATATTAATAATACTAATAATATCAAGTTACATGTTTCGATCTATATATATATAATATATTATAATAGTATTAATACCACAATTAATAATATTAATATCAATGTTAATAATAATAATAATAATAATGAGGAGAATATAACGATTATAGTTAATTTGTAATTAAGTTTATTACAATAATACTACATATTTAATTTAAATGATTAAATGGAAATTAATATATATACTTATATTTATATTGACATATATATATATATATATATATATATATATATATATATATATATATATATATATATACATATTTATTTGCACACCACTGTTCGTGAATCGTCGGGAATAGCCAAAGGTCAAATGAATTTATGTAACTGTTCCCAAGTTTTCAAGACTCAACATTATAGACTTTCCTTATCGTATCAAAATCAAATAAGATTCAAGTTTAAATTTGGTCGGAAATTCCCGGGTCATCACAGTACCTACCCGTTAAAGAAATTTCGTCCCGAAATTTGAGTGAGGTCGTCATGGCTAACAATAAATATGTTTTCCTGACGAATATGAGCTGATAAATAGAGTTTTATCATTATTAAATAACGCAGATAAAATAATATATTATTCGAAGAGCACGAATGAAGCTATCACGAAAGAGTGAAATGAATAAATGAAGTTTCGTTTTAACTTGTGACGTAGTAATGGTTGAATTTAGAAAAATAAGGTGCGTCTTAAATTTTGGCGTTGTCTTGGTTGAATTCCGGAATTCAAGGGATTTAAAGAAAATCTTGGAATCTAAATAAGATCTGATTTCCTCTGGATTAAAATCTCTTTAATTTAATGCGTTCATCTGTCTCGATTGCTTTGTCTGGTATCTCCACTATAAATGAACTTCTTTCGTTCCATTATTTTCACCACTCCTATACTAAATACCCTCAAAAGATTGTGAAAATGCTTAATCCAGTTCTAATCTTTGTCCTTATCCTTACTATCACAACCATCATTGTTCTTTTCCAACTTTCACCGGAGGAATCTGTTTTCTTCTACTTCGCCCTTGGTGTTATAGTGTTTTTAATTCTCCCGTATCTTTATGTTGCGATAAACATTGATATACACCGTTTGTAATTTATGTGTTATTATCGGGCTTTATATTCTCCCTTATATTTCGGAGCTCTTTGCCTTTTTATTCTCTTCTCGACTCTAAGTCAAGCGAATAATGGCCCAGAATTTGTAGATATGAAATTCGGAATGGACATAGTTAATGTTTTAAGAAGGAAATCGAAATGGCACGATCTTGATTTGTCAAATTACCAGAATATCCCGAAAAAGACCGAATCATCAAGAAAATATTTTCTTGATATGTTTAGAGATTAAGTAAAATACAAGAGTCGTGTAACATGGCACATGATGACGTTATGATATGTGAATCATCACGTTCCATTAGAAACTCAGCATGACTTACTGTAATATAATCACATTGATCAAGTGTCATTATATTATTCTAACTCATGCATCAGTTCTCAACACTACTTCAAAAACATTCATATTTTAAATTCGAATATTTACAGAATATAGGAACTAAAACAGTTTCCTTTTTATGATAGAACACAGATAGTGCGGATAGATGATTAATATCGGACGAGAATATTTATGAAGATATCTTCAGAAATATTGAGGATATTTATAATAAAAGATACGATGATATCTTGGAATTTTAGAATCAAATTGTGATGAAGAAATTCATTCACGATGATTTAGTGTGATTAAGGAGCAAGGTATTCACTAAAGATTTCATCAGAAACAGAATCATCAGGATTCTTTATGTACAAGTTTAGTCCTTGTGATTTGTCCACAGTCTCCTTCATAATTTCGCATAATCCGCTTTTTGGTACTAAATTTTCTATTGAGTTTTTCCAACACTCCATTCTTTATCATCAAACTTTCGACGGTTAAGGTCGTGTACAGTTTTTGCTGTTGTATTCAGCTTTTTCAGAATTTGTGGTATAGATTTGTAGATTGGGTGCTTTTCAGAATTTCAGAATGGAAGATCATAATTCTAAAAGATAAATGTTATATGTTTACATATAACTGTTGATAGACATGCTGCGAGATTTCAAAATACTGATTGCTAATTCTCGGTATTTGGTACAACAATTCTCGTTATCAGATGCAGATGAGTAGATGATAGGATTTCAATGAATATAATAACTTTTCATAAGGTCAAAGATCAATGATGTTGCTGGTAAGTTTACTGCTAATGTAGTGAGATATAAACGGTTTTCCGGTAATGATGACGAAAGGCAACTTTTATATCAGGGTTATAATAAGCTAATCCGAGTGAAAAGTCAAAGTTGACTTGTTGGAGCTGTGACAAAATTTACTACCTTGAAAAGGGATTGTAAAGTTATTTTGGGTAATAATAATGCTAAAGGATCTAACACAGATACATGTTAAACGTTTACTCAGATTCCGAGTGTTTTCAGGTGCATAGCTATATGCATCAATCTTTTCTTCCGTAGATAAAATGTGGTTGGTTCATCGTCTCGATTGAAGTGTTTTCAAGAATTATGAAAGGTTTGAATGCAGATTGTAATCGTCAAGATACAAATGAGGTTTAAATGAGATCAAGTGGCAAACTTGAAGAATTGTATAGTTTCATATGTTATAATCAATATTTTAATTCATTTTAATTGTCCAATGTCGGCAGTCCACAGTTGATAGTCCACAGTTGACAGTCCAATATTTCATATATAGCTTAATATATAATATTCGAATTTAATTAATACGTATCGTGACCCGTGTACATGTCTCAGGCTCGATCACAACTCAAATTATATATATTATTGTAGAATCAACCTCAACCTTGTATAGAGAACTCGATCATTACTGCATATAGAGTGTCTATGGTTATTCCAAATAATATATATAAATGCGTTGATATGATATGTCAAAACCTTGTATATGTGTCCCGATATTTAAAGTGCGTAAAGTAAATAACAGAAATTAAATAATGATAAATAAGGTGCGTAAATTAAATAACAGAAATTAAATGACGATAAATAAAATTGTGAGAATGTAAATTGCGATAATTAAATTGCGATAAATAAAATGTAATCAGTTAGCTAGGAACAATTAGCTAGGAACAGTTCGCGTGAATTCTTAACAAAATTTCTCATAGTTAATTTGTTTGTTTCTAACAAATTTTATTTTGTCAAATGTTTTCTTCATTATGCCACTTGTTGGATTCTGATAAATCAAAATCCAAATATGAAATTGAATTTGAATGAAAAATAGATTTTCTTTGGTGAACGGATACGTATATCGGTGGTTGTAAATAGGATAGTAAATGATCGTTGAATCAAATTCGAAGAATATACAGTGTAACTTATTAATGTGAAATCTAAATATTCCTCGAGTATTACCTACCCGTTAAAATATTTTCACCATTAACAGTTTGTATAAAAGAATTTTTAATTACTATCTTTATGAAAACATATATACATATAAATTTTCTTCAGATGTAATTATGGATTTAATGAGTTAATATAACATTAAACTCATTTTCTTTTCGGTTAGAGTTAGAGTACATAATCTCTAAAACATTAGATATTACATAATTATCATGTCGAATGAAGATAAATAATGTAGAACGATACGTTGATTGATGATTATAATCGATGTACAGAATGAGATGTTGAGGCGTGTGTTATTGATGGTACGGTTGCTGTTACTAATGGTACTGCTGAAGCCGGTGATGTTGTTGAAGCTGGTATATTTTGCATCATATCCTCCAAATTGATTACTCGGGCTCGAAATTCGTTGACTTATTCGATTACTCCAGGATGATTGTCGGGCAGAACAAGCGGATGAATATGTTTAGAATTTTAGATAAAATATAATCGTGGCGAGATATTCGGGAAATAAGGGTGAAAATGGTTTTTCGGACTGGTTCACCGGTAAGTGCTTCAAATTCTTCACCAAAAGTGTAGGTTGGTGGGTGGAAGGATCGCCTTCTTATCGTCTCCATCGGTTAAGTCGACTACGAACCCATCAGATGAATTGGGGATGGATGATTGGTTGATTCATTCTGGTGACGCTGCTTTCAGAGCTTAGGTGAAACTCCATATCGGAATAGCTGTCAGAATCCGAAGAACTTGAACTAGTGACGAGCTCCATTTCGTACGATTGAGTAAAGGATTTTTCGATAAGAATTAGATTATAGGGTGTAGATTAGTACCCTGCAATACATAATTTACATATGCATATAAAATACTAAAATCCCATAAGTTACGGAGGAATCTACGGAATCTGTCAGGCAAAGGTAACAATAACATATACGCTAAGATATGAATCAGCAGATACACTAAGATATGAAGTTTGTCTATACACTATTCATGCAATCATTGCAATATGATGTGTCTAGACTAAGAATAATGAGCAGGTAATTTCCTAAGGATGATAAGCAGATGATTTCCGACTAGAAATGATAAGCAAAACTTTTGACATGCAGACACGGTCGAAGTCCAGACTCACTAATGCATCTAAACAACTATCAGTTAGACATACTAATGCAAGACATGGTTCGCTAAGACCACCGCTCTGATACCAACTGTAGTGACCCATCCTAATCCATCCGGACGAAGTCCATATCGATTATAAACGATTCACAATAGTTGATTACATCGCGAGGTATTTGACCTCTATATGATATATTTTACAAACATTGCATTCGTTTTTAAAAGACAAACTTTCTTTTCATCGAAAGTTGACATTATGCATACCATTTCATAATACATCCAACTAAATTTGACTTAATAATAATCTTGATGAACTCAACGACTCGAATGCAACGTCTTTTGAAATATGTCATGAATGACTCCAAGTAATATCTCTAAAATGAGCAATTTCACAGCGGAAGATTTCTTTCGTACCTGAGAATAAACATACTTTCAAGTGTCAACCAAAAGGTTGGTGAGTTCATTAATTTATCATAAATAATCATTTCATAATTTTAATAGACCACAAGATTTCATATTTCCATTTCTCATAAACATACGTCCCATGCATAGAGACAAAAATATCATTCATATGGATTGAACACCTGGTAACCGACATTAACAACATGCATATAAGAATATCCCCATCATTCCGGGATCCTCCTTTGGACATGATATAAATTTCGAAGTACTAAAGCATCCGGTACTTTGGATGGGGCTTGTTGGGCCCGATAGATCTACCTTTAGGATTCGCGTCAATTAGGGTGTCTGTTCCCTAATTCTTAGATTACCAGACTTAATAAAAAGGGGCATATTCGATTTTGATAATTCAACCATATAATGTAATTTTAATTACTTGTGTCTATTTCGTAAAACAGTTATAAAAGTTGCGCATGTATTCTCAGCCCAAAAATATAAAGGGTAAAAAGGCAAATGAAACTCACCATACTGTATTTTGTAGTAAAAATACATATGATGTCATTTAACAAGTGTAGGGTTGACTTTGAATTCACGAACCTCAATAGAAGTAATGATCGAGTTCTCGACATCATGACACACCCACGATCTTCATTTTAATTTATTGTTCCTTATATCAATTCCTTTATTAATTCTAAGTGGGGGGTTATATGGGTTGTAATTTTCGGCTACAAGAGGTAGAAAGCAAAAACGTACCATCATGAATTCACTTTATTAAATCAAGTGGCCTATAGGTTTTGAAGGTGTCGACCGTGAGTTGTGCTTTTGCCCCACTTGATAATTTGATAATGATCTACAAGTTGATATCTTATATCTAAGTTAACAACTCATTAAACTGTAATCATAGTATACCATTTTCTTTTCGTTATTATGTTCCATAGAAGAAAACGAAGTGGCAGGAGGGTGGGTGATCATTTGTAACAGAAACCAAGAAAAGAAACGTGAGGTACTGCTATTATTTGAGGTTGAGAGGTAACGGTTTTCAATATTATAGGTGATGGGTTTATAGTGATCAAAATGGTGGGTTTGATCAACGAATAGCAGTAACAATCTAGCAGTTCTTGATAGTGGTTTGATAGTCTGCATTTTAAATAAAAGAAAACAATCGAACAGCAAGTTTTTGGTAATAATTTCATCATGGTTCTTCATCTTACTTGCTGCACAATGATCAGATGCACACAAGTGGGTGTCCTTTTCGGCCAAAACAGAAAGCAAGAAGATATTGCAGAAATATGTTCGATTAAAAATGATGAAGATAATTTTTAGCGTTTGAATGGTGAGCTGAATCAGTGGTGTTTTAGAGTAGTATAAAGATGATGATGGAATCATAAAGTGGAAGATAGAGGTGACAGAAGAAAGAAGAAAGAATTAGAAATAGCTGTTATGTTTGATAATTGATGTAGAAAATGAAAAGAAGTTGGAATAAGTAAGTTATAACTCGAATTGATTAAGCATTAGGTATTAAATCAGTCGACAAGAACCATTCTATCAGGTACACAATATATAAAAAAAATATAAAGAAGATTGAGACTTAAAACAGATTTTGGATTTGTTGTTTGGATAGAAATCTGATTAGTACGATTTGGAGACAGCAATTAAATAATCAACAACTTGAAAGTGAAATGGAATTGAAATTGATTTAGTCTTTTGTTAATTTAAACTAATAACAATAATTCCAAATTATATAATAATTCTATAATACGTATAAATCGGTATATATGTATAAATATATACTCTGTATATGTATTTATATATTTATAATTGTACTTCATAAATGTATATGTATACGTATCTGTAAATATATATATATATATATATATATATATATATATATATATATATATATATATATAAGTGTATTAATAATATATATGTATTAATAATATTATTATTAATACACTTATATATATATATATATATATACATATATAAATACTTATATATATAAATGTATATAATACTAATAATATATATATATATATATATATATATATATATATATATATATATATATATATATATATAAGTGTATTAATAATAATATTAATACTAATAATAAACATATAAATAATAATAATAATACAATGATAACAGAAATAATAATGATATTATTAATGATAATATTAATATATTGTATTATTTTTATAGTATTAATAATAAAAAGAATATATAACAATAATAATGATTCTTAGCGGTAATACATATTAATAATACTAATAATATCAAGTTACATGTTTCGATCTATATCTATATAATATATTATAATAGTATTAGTACTACAATTTATAATATTAATATCAATGTTAATAATAATAATAATGAGGAGAATATAACGATTATAGTTAATTTGTAATTAAGTTTATTACAATAATACTACATATTTAATTTAAATGATTAAATGGAATTATATTAATTCAAATTAATATATATACTTATATATATATATATATATATATATATATATATATATATATATATATATATATATATATATATATATATATATATATATATATATATATATATATATATATATTTATTTATTTATTTACATATTTATTTGCACACCACTGTTCGTGAATCGTCGGGAATAGCTAAAGGTCAAATGAATTTATGTAACTGTTCCCAAGTTTTCGAGACTCAACATTACAGACTTTCCTTATCGTATCGAAATCAAATAAGATTCAAGTTTAAATTTGGTCAGAAATTCTCGGGTCACCACACTAATTCCCTTATTAGCAGAAAATTTAAACATGCCATGTATAGTAAAAGGGATTGCGCCAAACATGCGCAAAGCAGTGCGCCCAAGAATCATATTGAATCGCGACTGATTTCGCATTATATAAAGATTCAACAATGCTTGGCGCCTTAGCGATTCATCGCGATCATCAACTAACTCAATATGCAACTCCAACTGACCAACAGGCCAAGTTGACTCTCCAGAAAATTCAGCAAGTGAAACCGCAATAGGTTTCATCAAAGCTTGAATACTTGTGGGTAATTTGCTAAAACATTGCTCATACATGACATCTACACTGCTACCAGTGTCAATATGCACTTTCATAATCACAATGCTAGTATTCGCAATGCGGCATGAAACCACTACCGGTTTATCAACATCCGCGGTCAGGCTAGCAGGAGGAAAAGCAATAGAGGGACATTGCCAGCTTGCAATTCGTTCAGATATTTGGAATACTGACATTTCGCCCTGTATCTCTACCACATTAATGACCTGAATTCCGCACTCATTTTCTTTCTTAGTCACCATTTTTACCCCAAGATTTTTCACCACGGGAGCTTTTCGCTCAGCCACATTTGGCACTTGCGGAGCATTGGTTTCTGCAGGCAACATAATCGCATTCGCAGTACTTACAGCACCCTGCGCGATCAAATGGTCCAGCTTGCCCGGCTCATACGCCTCCGCGATCAGTTCCGCCAAATCTCTACAACGATGGTGTCATGACCATAATCATCATGGAAAACACAAAACTTTGACCTATCTCGCCTGCTATTCTCCCCTAAAGGTTGCGGATCAGGAAAAGACTTAGCAACTCTTTCCCGTAGCAAAATTTTCTTAGGCATTTTTGTTAGCATCTGAATGATATTAAAAGACTCATTATTCCATTTTCGCGAAGAATAACGTTCTTGACGGTTATAACCATGGTTATCATTTTGACCTTGAAATCTATCATTGCGCGGGTAACCACCGTCGCCATTTCGCCGTGGATATCCGGAACCGCGGTAATTATCGCCATTGCCATCGCGAAAAGAATCATTGTCATCCCGCCAACTTTTGTCCTTACCCCACCCACATGCAGGGGCTATAGTACTATCTTCTCCACCTCTGAGATAATCATATGTTTCTTGTTGGACCTTAGCGAAAGTTGGCGGGACATCTTTTCGCAGTCTTCGCACAAGCGTTGGATGTTGCTACGGATTAATAGCATGCAAAAACCCAGAGATTTTTTGATCCTCATTCAAACTTGGTATCTTTTGGCATTCATAAATGTATCGCGTAAGTAATACGTTCAAAGTTTCCTTATTGCCCTGCTTAATATCATGACATTCTATATGCGTCTTCTTCTGCGGTAAGAGATTCTGAAAGTGCAGCAAAAATTTATCGCGAAGATCAATGAAGCCAATAATACTGCGAGCTTGCAAGCTATGGAACCACTCCCTGGCAGATCCTTATAAAACAATAGGAAATACCCTACACGCAACCGATTCATCCCAATTATAGGTGCTTACCACACCTTCAAATCGCTGCAAAAAATTCAAGGGGTCAGTTAACCCTGAATAAACTCCCAATGTCACTGGCACAATAGGCGGTGTAACAATTGGATAATCAGAAATATGCTGGATAAACTTGTCTGCAGCAGTGGTAATTTCAGTTGCCTTTTTTTGCGAGTATCAGTATTCTCCGCGCAGAACTTGGCGATCATATCTTGCAAGAAATTCGGTTGTTCAAACTTATGTTGCATTGACTTAGTCGCAATGCTTCTAAAAGCATCTGCTAAAAAATGTTGAGCATTTTCTCTGCGAACAGCATCAGATGCTACCTTCGTCCCATGACGAGGGAAAGGTGTTGGTGGTCGCCTTCGCTTAACATGTCAAATTTTTACAAATTCCTCTGCATTGTCTGAATCATTGATAATGCAAAAAAACGAACATATATTTCATAGCATTATCCCTCAAGAAAGACAAGCTTTTAGTTGCAATTGTTCTATTTACAAGTGATATTCATTTAAATAATAAAAGGTGAAGACAAAAGACAGATTCGACGAATTGAAGACGCAAACGACCAAAAAACTCAAAAGTACAAAGTACAATCCAAGAGGTTCAAATTATTGATGAGAAACGTCTAAAACGCAAAAGACAGATTCGACGAATTGAAGACGCAAACGACCAAAAAACGCAAAACGCAAAAGACAAGATATTAAATTGTACGAAAGGACGTTCGGAAATTCGAAACCGGGACCAGAGTCAACTCTCAATGCTCGACACAATGGACTAAACATTACAAGTCAACTATGCACATGAATATAATATAATATAATATAATATAATATAATATATAATTAATTCTTAAAATTATATATATATTATATTATATATTAAAAACTTCGGCAAACTAGGAGACAAACGAATGTGAGCAGGATTCCCAGGCCATGTGATCGCATGGCCGAGCTGGATTCCCAGGCCATGCGATCGCATGGCCAGAAGGCACAAATGCCATGCGATTGCATGGAGCAAAAAGTTTGGCCAGGTCTATAAATTTCGCGAGTTTTGGCCGAATTTTACACATCCTTTTTCTTTCCACTCTCTCTCATGTAATATATATATATATATATATATATATATATATATATATATATATATATATATATATATATATATATATATATATATATATATATATATATATATATATATATATATATATATATATATAATTTATAATTTTAATTTTAATTTAATAATAATAAGGGTATGTTAGCGAATGTTGTATATGTGTAAGTCAAAATTCTATCCGTATAACGCTATGCTATTATTAATCATTGTAAGTAATGTTCAACCTTTTTAAATTAATGTCTCGTAGCTAAGTTATTATTATGCTTATTTAAGCCGAAGTAATCGTGATGTTGGGCTAAAATATTAAGACGGGGTTATTGGGCTTTGGACCATAATTGGGGTTTGGACAAAAGACCGACACTTGTGGAAATTAGACTATGGGCTATTAATGGGCTTTATATTTGTTTAATTGAATGATAGTTCGTTAATTTAATATAAAGATTTACAATTGGATGTAATTATAAATAACAACATACACTCAATCGGACACGATGAGCGGGATATTTATAAGTACTAATAATTGTTCATTTGACCGGACAAGGGAATGGATTAATAATCAATAGACTCATTAAAACAGGGGTGAATTATGTACAAGGACACTTGGCGTAATTGTTAACAAAGTATTAAAACCTTGTTATAGTTTAAGTCCCCAATTAGTTGGAATATTTGACTTCGGATATAAGGATAATTTGACGAGGACACTCGCACTTTATATTTATGACTGATGGACTGTTATGGACAAAAAGCAGATGGACATATTGAATAATCCAGGACAAAGGACAATTAACCCATGGTAATAAATTAAAATCAATACGTCAAACATCATGATTACGGAAGTTTAAATAAGCATAATTTCTTTATTTCATATTTTATCGCACTTTTATTTACTGTCATTTTATTTATTGCACTTTTAATTATCGTACGTTTTAATTATCGCAATTTTATTTATCGCACTTTAATAATGTCATTTACTTTACGCTTTAAATTAAGTTATATTCATTTTTAATATTTTACATTAGGTTTTAACTGCGACTAAAGTTTTAAAATCGACAAACCGGTCATTAAACGGTAAAAACCCCCTTTTATAATAATAATACTACTTATATATATATATATATATATTTATATACAAATATAGTTTTAAAATATAGCGTTAAACTTGGCTAGTTCCCTGTAGACGAACCGGACTTACTAAAAACTACACTACTGTACGATTAGGTACACTGCCTATAAGTGTTGTAGCAAGGTTTAGGTATATCCACTTTATAAATAAATAAATAACTTGTGTAAAATTGTATCGTATTTAATAGTATTTCGTAGCAAAAATATAACTATTTCGTATACACCTCTACGCACATCAAGTATTTTTGGCACCGCTGCCGGGGAAAAAACAACGCCGAAAGCGCAACGCTATAAAAAAAAGGTTTTTATTAAGTTTTAATTTCTTTTTGTAAAAATACGTTTTAAATATTAAAAATACAAAAATATAAAAAAACAATATATATATATATATATATATATATATATATATATATATATATATATATATATATATATATATATATATATATATATATATATATATATTTAAGAGTTTGTTTAAAATATATAAAATTATAAAATATTTCTATTTTAGTTTGTAAAAATATAAGTTTTTATTTATTTTATATAAATACTTTATATAATTATAAAACAGAAAATTAAAAATAGAAAAAAAAAGTAAAAAAAATAATATACGGGCCTGACACTGTTGCAGCCCAGACTTCTGGCCCGGTTTCCTAATTCAAGCGACCGCATGAAATTTTAACGAGCACTCCATGCAATCGCATGGAGTGATTTGACAGGCCTGGTACCTTAGTTAAATCGAATTAGGGTTTAATTTATATATAATTATTATTAATTAATTTAGATTTAGGGTTAATTAAAATAATAATTAGTTTAATTTAGTTTTATTTTTACTTTTAATTAGTTTTATTAAGTTTAATTAAATATATAAAACTAATACTTTTATATAAATAATATAAAAATAATATTTTTATAAAAAATTGTATTTTTATAACTTTAAGCTTATTTTTACATTTTGAATATTTTTATCGTTAATTTATAATTTATATGCTTTTCGTTCGTAATTAGTTTTAAATATAGTATTTGCCGTAGTATTTTATACTTCTAGATTTTTAAGCTTTGTCGTAAAATCCTTTAAATGCTTTTTCTTTATATTAAGACTTAAGCGCTTCAGAATTTTGCGACGCCGTTTTAAGATTTTAGTACTTTTTAAATAATTGCCGTTTTGAATATAGAATTCCTTTAAGCTTTAATACCTTTAGACGTAAGTTTTAATATTTAGTTTTTAGACTTTTAAGTTTCGACGCTGCATTTTATTATTTTTCGACGCTTATTTTTCGACCTTTTATTTTTCGACGTACCCTTTTTCTTTCTTATTTCTCGACGCTCTAGTTTTTAGGATATAGAATTTTCTATTTCTTCTCTAAAATTTCAAAACAAAAAATTATTTTAAGTGGTTAAATTGATAGACATCCAAAATTTTCTGGTTCGTAGTAATAGTTGGATTTGTTAGTGGCGAGTTATGGGCTTCCGATTTAAAGGGTCCTGGCTACCTGCTGCATCTATTGGCTATTCAAAACGTGGGCAAAATCAAAAAAGTCTATTAATTTGATAACTTATATAATTTTTATCTTTTATAACTAATAGGATATTCAGTGAATGCACCGAGCAAAACGTTCACCACCTTTTATACGTTCACCACCTGTAACTCGATCAAGACATCTAGCCAATATTGTCGCCGTTGATTTTTCCTTAGAATCGTCATCCAGTCGACCAAGTACTCCAATTCAAATTTCCGATAATCCATTTTTTGAACCTGACCTCACAATTGAGAATCCGGAGGATATTCAGGGACAATTCAGAGATCCTAAACCACTAATCATTCCTCCTGAACCACAAATCACTCATCCAGAGATTGTCAAGGAAGAAACCATTAAGTCAGAATCCCTTAGTGATTCAGATTCAATAAATTCAATCATGGAAAATCTGGAACCTCTAAGTATGGAAGACCGAATGAGAGCTAAACGCACTGGCCAAGGTCACGCAATTACTCAACCAGACATTAATGCGCCAGATTATGAAATCAAAGGACAAATCCTACACATGGTAGCTAATCAATGCCAATTTAGTGGTGCGCCGAAGGAAGATCCAAACGAACATCTTCGAACCTTTAATAGGATCTGTACTTTATTTAAAATAAGAGAAGTGAAGGATGAACAGATATATCTCATGTTATTTCCCTGGACTTTAAAGGGAGAAGCCAAAGATTGGTTAGAATCGTTACCTGAAGGGGCGATTGATACATGGGATGTTTTAGTTGAAAAATTTCTTAAACAATTCTTTCCGGCATCTAAAGCCGTGGGACTTCAAGGAGAAATAGTTACGTTCACACAAAAGCCAAATGAAACTCTATATGAGGCGTGAACAAGATTTGGAAAATTGTTAAGAGGATGTCCGCTACATGGTTTAGACACTTATCAAATAGTACAAATATTTTACCAAGGATGCGACATCACTACAAGAAAAGACATCGATATAGCAGCTGGTGGTTCCATTATGAAGAAAACCGCAACTGAATCTTACAAATTATTGATAACACTGCTTCCCACTCACATGAGTGGCATCAAGAAAAAGATATCGTTAGATCATCTAAAGTGGCTAGAGCCGATTCTAGCCATGACTTTGATTCCATTTCTGCAAAGATAGATGTTGTCGAAAGACGAATGGAAAAGATGACTAAAGATATTCACTCAATACAAATTAGTTGTGAGCTGTGTGGAGGACCACATTTGACAAAAGATTGTCTCAGTATTGAACAAACAATGGAACAAAGAGAGAATGTTTCATACATGAACCAAAGGCATGGAAATAATTATCAGAATAATTATCAACCGCCAAGACCAATCTACAATCAAAATCAGAATTATAACCGAAATGTTCCATACAACAATCAACAAGGTCCTAGCAATCAACAAGTATCCAACAATACTTACAATCAGCAAAGACCTATTTTTCAAAACAAACCACCACAAACCGATGATAAAAAGCCAAATTTAGAAAATATGATGTCGAAACTAGTTGAGTCTCAAACTCAATTTTTCACATCTCAGAAACAAACCAATGAACAAAATGCTCAAGCATTTAGAAATCAACAAGCTTCTATCCAAAATCTGGAACAAGAAGTAAGCAACCTAGCAAGGTTGATAGGTGAAAGAAAACCAGGAAGTCTACCTAGCGATACAAATGCTAACCCCCGGAATGAAACAGCTAAAGCCATTACCACAAGAAGTGGTATTACACTTAAACCACCTAAAATACCTAAAATTTCTGATGACTCTATTCCTACTCCACAAGAACTACAATCTGAGCAAGAAAAGGAAAAAGAACCGGTAGTTGAAAAGGTTAATGAAGATAACACAGTTAAGGCAAAACCTTATGTTAAACCATACCAACCACCACTTCCTTACCCGAGTAAAATGAGAAAAGAATGACTTGAAGCCGAGCAATCCAAATTCTTGAATATGTTTAAACAAATAAATGTCAATCTTCCTTTCATTGATGTAATTTCAGGAATGCCAAGGTATGCCAAATTCCTAAAAGATCTAATCACAAATAGAAAGAAAATGGAAGAACTCTCGGCTATTACTATGAATGCAAATTGTTCTACAGTGCTATCGAATAAGATACTAGAAAAACTCTCAGAACCAGGAAGTTTCACAATTCCATATTTTCTGGGTAGTCTTAGTTCAATAGAAGCATTGGCAGATTTAGGTGCTAGTATAAATTTAATGCCATATTCACTATACGCTAAACTAGACCTTGGAGGATTGAAACCAACACGAATAAGTATACAACTAGCCGATCGATCAGTAAAATATCCTAGAGGGATAATGGAGAACATGCTAGTTAAAGTTGGTACTTTAGTATTTCCAGTAGATTTTGTTATTCTGGATATGGAAGAAGATTCTCGAGTTCCTCTCATATTAGGAAGACCATTCTTAACCACGGCTAAAGCAATAATAGACGTGTTCGGTAAGAAACTGACCCTAAGTATAGAGGACAAGAGTGTTACCTTTTCTGTTGATAGAGCCATGTAACAACCGCAATCTGCAGATGATACATGTTATTATATTCAAACTATAGATTCACATGCAGAATTGTTAGAATAATTTCCAGAATTACAAGGAACAGGAGAATGTTCTTTAGGAGAAGGAACTGAACCAATTGATGAAGCTGAAATGTTAGCCGCACTCTTGGCTAATGGATATGAACCAACAACAGAAGAAATTCAAATGCTAAAAGAGGAAGACATATATCGATACAAATCATCGATAGAAGAACCACCGACATTAGACTTAAAACCACTTCCAAACCATTTGGAATATGCTTATTTACATGGTGAATCTGAATTACCTGTAATAATATCGTTTTCTCTTACTAAAAATGAAAAATCTCAACTCATTTCTGTGCTAAAAGCTCATAAACCAGCTATTGCATGGAAGATTCATGACATTAAAGGAATAAGTCCTTCGTATTGCACACATAAAATCCTTATGGAAGAAGGTCATAAAACGTATGTGCAACGCCAACGAAGACTAAATCCGAATATGCAAGATGTTGTTAAGAAAGAAATTATTAAACTGCTAGATGCAGGTTTAATTTATCCAATCTCTGATAGTCCATGGGTAAGCCCAGTTCAATGTGTACCTAAGAAGGGTGGCATGACTGTCATCACAAATGAAAAAAATGAGCTTATTCCTACTAGAACTATTACAGGATGGTGTGTTTGTATTGATTATAGAAAATTAAATGACGCCACCAGAAAATATCACTTTCCCTTACCTTTCATTGATCAAATGTTGGAAAGATTAGCCGGAAATAGTTACTATTGTTTTCTTGACGGTTTCTCCGGATATTTTCAAATTCCAATCGCACCTGAGGACCAAGAGAAAACCACGTTCATGTGCCCTTATGGTACTTTTGCTTACAAACGCATGCCATTTGGACTTTGCAACGCCCCTGCAACCTTTCAAAGGTGCATGATGGCGATTTTTCACGACATGATAGAAGAATGCATGGAAGTATTCATGGATGACTTTTCAGTCTTCGGTGATACTTTTGAAACATGTCTAGTTAATCTTGAACGAATGCTTATTAGATGCAAACAATCAAATCTAGTTCTTAATTGGTAGAAATGTCATTTCATGGATAAAGAAGGCATCGTTCTTGGTCATAAAACTTCAAAGGAAGGAATTGAAGTGGATAGAGCTAAAGTAGATGTAATTGCTAAACTTCCACATCCCACCAATGTTAGAGGAGTTAGGAGTTTTCTAGGGCATGCCGGTTTTAACCAACGTTTCATAAATGATTTTTCTAAAATTGCTACTCCTATGAATAAACTTCTAGAAAAGGATGCTCCATTCATCTTTTCAGAGGAATGCATCAAATCTTATAATATTCTTAAAGAAAAACTCACTAATGCGCCGATCATGATAACTCCAAATTGAAATCTACCATTTGAACTCATGTGCGATACAAGTGATTTTGCAATAGGATCCGTTTTAGGACAAAGGATTGAAAAATGATTTCAACCTATTTATTACGCTAGTAAGATGTTACAAGGAGCACAAACGAACTACACAACTACTGAAAAAGAACTCCTTGCTATTGTCTTTGCTTTTGACAAATTTTGTTCATATCTCGTTCTAGCTAAAACGGTGGTCTATACCGACCATTCTGCTCTTAGATACCTATTTTCAAAACAAGATGCTAAACCACGATTAATCTGTTGGATCTTACTCCTACAAGAATTCGATATTGAAATTCAAGACAAAAAGGGAGCAGAAAATCTCGCTGCTGATCATCTTTCTCGTCTTGAAAATCCTGAATTAGAAGTTCTAAATGAATCGGCTATACAAGATAACTTTCCTGATGAATATCTATTGAAGATAGATTATAATGAAATTCCATGATTTGCAGACTATGCAAACTATTTAGTATGTGGATTCCTTGAAAAAGGGTTGTCGTACCAAAAACGAAAGAAATTCTTTAGTGATATAAAACACTATTTCTGAGAAGATCCATATTTGTTTAAAAGTTGTCCCGATGGAATAATACGCCGATGTGTATTCGGAGATGAAGCTAGTCAAATCTTAAACCATTGTCACACAGGACCAACAGGAGCGCATTATGGGCCTCAACTTACAGCAAGAAAAGTCTATGACGCTGGATTCAATTGGCCTACAATTTTCAAAGACGCACACCTTCTTTGCAAATCCTGTGATGCTTGTTAAAGGGCCGGAAAAATAAGTCAACGTGATGAAATGCCACAAAATATCATTCAAGTATGTGAAGTATTTGACATTTGGGGTATTGACTTTATGGGTCCATTTCCAAAATCTCATAATAATCTCTACATTCTCGTTGCTATTGATTATGTATCTAAATGGGCGGAAGCACAAGCTCTTCCAACTAACGATGCACGAGTTGTAGTCAACTTTTTAAAACGTCTTTTTGCAAGGTTCGGAACACCGAAAGCTTTAATAAGTGATCGGGGTACTCATTTTTGTAATAATAAACTTGAAAAAGTTCTCAAAAGATATGGAGTAACTCATCAAATCTCAACCGCTTATCATCCACATGTAGGAATTTAACAAGTTCATAAAACATGTACTTATGGTTAACATGATTACAAAACCAATTTGAATAATGTTAAAGCAAGCGGAAGCAAAAGATTAGTTCATGTTTATAAGTAAATTCATTTAGTTAAATTCCATGATAATATCAAGTCTTGAATCTATGCTTACAAATAAGAGCAAGAAAGTAAGATTGTACCTCCTCAAGCTTGTTGAGGGTAGTTAACAAGGTTGCAAGATAATGATGAAGATGATGAAAATGAGCTTCTAACTTGAAGCCTCAAGTGTGTAATACCCCAAGCTTTTAACCCCAACACTCTTGCCTTTGGTTAGGATTTGTTAGGCACTTAATTAAGCTTGCAAAAAAAAAATTTAAGAACCTCTTCTTCACCCAAAAAGGCCACGGCCAGACCAGTATTTTTGGGAGCACTTGTGCAGTCTTTTTTGCTTTGTTTTGATGTGTATTTTCAAGTATCACTAGTCTCCAACAAGCCCTTGGTTAATATGCATATGGAGAATGGGAAAATGCTTTGACCAAGAAGGAATCTAAGCATGTGTGTGCACTTCCAATGCCACTTCCCTTACATATTATAAAATAAGTTTTATAAAATAAAAGGATTAGATTTTATAAAACTCTTTATAATACTTCCATATATATATATATATATATATATATATATATATATATATATATATATATATATATATATATATATATATATATATATATATATTATATATATATATTTGTTATGTACTTTTATTATTTTCATTTCATAAAACCAAAACTTTATAAAATGTAACATAACAAAATCAATTATTTAACCCATAAATAATTTAAACTTAGTTATATAAATTATTCCATAATTTATATGTATACACATCAAGTAAAATCTCAGAAAACCATTCTTCTTAAAATTCAAGTGTCATGTATTTGATCAATGATCCAATTATTAAGATCAAATACTTATAAGGTGTCGGCAAGCTTGTTATTGGGTATGACCCGACTTGGATCATAACACATTAGCCACATTAATTTAATATGTCTCTCGGGCATACGAAATACCTTCAATCTCCCACTTGCACTAGAAACATAAGAAATTAATGCAAGTGACGGATACCACCTAACGACCGTCCATCACCCCCACTATGTTATGACTTTGTGCCATTCAATAACATCATCCCTTTTGAGTTCCCATCTCGAATGTGAATAGGTGAATCTTTCATTATTTCCTTTCATCCTAGATGTCATGTTAAATCCAAGAGACACAGAGTGATCACTCTCTTCTAGATTTAACTTTATCAGGCCTTAGACATCTGACTCTCAACGAATAAGAGGGACAAATTCTATCTTGACTACATACGTCCTAAATATATATACCTTGTATTATACCTGAGCTCTTCCTTATGAACTACCATTTTTCAGAATAGCGAAGGAAAGAATCAAGGCACAATACCTGGTAAATATCCGAACCCAATACGTATCTCAGGTCAGAGGATACAATGATATTCGCCTTTACTCAAGATTACATGTGATCAACCACAAAGGCTCCATTTAGTAAATCTTGAGAGCGGGTCTTCCAATATTTGTATCCTACAAATATCTATGAACCTTGGTTGCAACCTTGCCCCATAATCATCCCGTGAATGTATACCAATCCAAGTTCATAATAGTCTAAACCTCACATTTGCTCCCACAAATGTGATCGACTACGGAATTTAGAATAATTACTTATTCATGGATAAAATATGCAAAATAGGAACATAACTCAAAATAAATTAATACCATAATTATATTAATGAGTTTGAACAATTTCGTTCTGTTACAATACTTAAAACAGATCATGACCAATCACTAGAATATCGAAGCCCTAATGCACAAACATGTCCTGCATGTTTTGATCCATGTAAGAGCTTCGTGAGAGGATCCGCTATATTAAGATCTGTGTGAACTTTGCGAATACATATCTTTCCCTTTTCAACTTCATCCCTTATGTAGTTGAATCTCCGCTCAATGTGACGGGTCTTTTGGTGAGCACGAGGTTCCTTGATTTGAGCAATCGCACCCTCGTTGTCACAAAAGATCTCAAGAGGGTCCTGAATGGAAGGGACTACTCCTAAGTCGTCGATGGATTTCTTCATCCATGCAGCTTCCTGAGCTGTCAATGAGGCGGCAATGTACTCCGACTCTGTAGTGGATAATGCAACAACATCCTGTTTTGAACTCTTCCAAGAGACCGCACCTCCATTTAATGTGAAGACATAGCCGGATTGTGATCGAGAATCATCTCGATCAGTTTGGAAGCTCGCATCCACGTAACCTTTTACAGCGAGTTCCTCCTCACCAGACCCATATATCAGAAACATATCCTTAGTCCTCCTAAGGTATTTCAATATACTTTTGACAGCAATCCAATGACTATTTCCTGGGTTATTCTGGTATCTACTTGTCAGGCTAAGAGCGCATGACACATCCGGTCTAGTGCATATCATTGCATACATGATAGACCCAATGGCAGACGCATATGGGACTTTCTTCATTCTCTCCTGTTCATCTTTCGTGGTGGGGCACTGAGATGAACTAAGGAGCGTTCCTCTTTGAATAGGTACCAAACCTTTCTTAGAGTTCTCCATCTTGAACCTTTTCAAGATTTTTTCAATGTATGCACTTTGATTCAAACCTATCAGTTTCTTGGATCTATTCCTGTAGATCCCAATCCCCAAAACGTATTGTGCTTCTCCAAGATCCTTAATGGAGAAACATTCACTTAGCCAAGTTTTAACTCCTTGCATTGCCGGAATATCATTTCCAAATAACAATATATCATCTACATATAGTACAAGGAACATGATAGTGCTCCCACTAGCTTTCTTATATACACAAGCTTCATCACCATTTTTAATGAAGCCAAATTTCTCGGCTTCCTCATTAAAACGATGATTCCACATTCTAGATGCTTGTTTCAATCCGTAGATTGACTTCTTTAACTTGCATACCTTCTTAGGATATTTCAGATCAACAAAACCTTCAGGCTGAACCATATAGACATCTTCCACAAGATATCCATTTAGGAAAGCGGTCTTGACATCCATTTGCCATATTTCATAATCATAGTGAGCAGCAATGGCGAGTAATATCCTAATGGACTTTAGCATTACTACAGGCGAAAAGGTTTCATCATAGTCAACCCCTTGAGTTTGAGTGAAACCTTTTGCTACAAGTCTAGCTTTAAATGTATCCAAGTTTCCATGTATGTCGGTTTTCATTTTGAAAAGCCATTTACAATCAACTAGCCTTGAGCCAGTAGGTTGTTCAACAAGTTCCCAAACTTGATTGTCATACATGGATTGCATCTCAGCGTTCATGGCTTCCTGCCATTTATCCTTATCAATCCTTGATATAGCATCTTGGTAGTTTGTTGGTTCATCCAAATCAACCACATAGCAACCATCCATGAGAAACCCATATCTCTCAGGAGGATTACTAATCCTACCAGATCTGCGAACGTCTTGTATATTTTGATCATCCATTTGATCACTCTCAACATTTTCATGTTGAGTGCTAGTGTCAGCCAATCGTGTATCATCTACTTGATCTTGAACCTCTTCAAGATCTATCTTCCGTTCACTATTTCCTTCCATTAAGAACTTAGTTTCAAGGAATTCAGCCTTTCGAGCAACAAATACATTTTGCTCGGTTGGATCATAGAAATAGTATCCCATATCATCCTTGGGATATCCTATGAAGATACACTTTGTGGATCGAGCATTCAACTTATTAGGGACGTAACGCTTAGGATAAGCTTCACATCCCCATACCTTTAAGTATGATAGAGATGGAGGTTTTCCAAACCACATCTCATGAGGAGTTCGTTCCACTTTCTTGGTTGGGGCCATATTTAAAATACGAGCCGCGAAGCATAGACAATAACCCCAAAATGATAGAGGTAACGTGCTTCTAGCCATCATAGATCGAACCATATCCATTAGGGTTCGGTTCCTCCTTTCGGAAACACCATTAAGTTGTGGTGTCCCGGGTGGAGTAAGTTGCGAGATAATCCCACAACTTCTAAGATGATCTTGGAAAGCATCGCTTAGGTATTCACCTCCTCTATCGGTACGAAGTACCTTGATTGTCTTATTGAGTTGATTTTGTACTTCGCTTTGATATTCTTTGAATGCTTCAAAAGTTTCGTCCTTATGTCTTAACAAGTAGACATATCCAAAACGACTGAAGTCATCAATGAAAGTAACGAAGTATCTTTCACCATTCCTAGCTATGGGCTTAAAGGGTCAACATACATCCGAATGTATTAATCTCAATAAGTCCTTAGCCCTTTCATAGGTCCCTTTGAAAGGTGCTTTAGTCATTTTGCCTTGTAAACAAGATTCACATACATCAAACGAGTCCATCTCATTTGATTTCAAGAGTCCATTCTTTTGAAGTGTACGCATTCGGTTCTTGTTTATGTGACCAAGGCGACAATGTCATAAGTAGGAATCACTCAAATCCCTTTTGAGTTTCTTGGTGCTAGTGTGGTATATTGAGCTACTAGATGATGTGTCATCATGAACCAATTCATAAATTCCATTTGAGGGCGAAGCCTTAAAATAGAATACATTATCTAAATAAACGTGGATATCATCATTAACAAAATTAAGATAAAAGCCACATTGTTTTAAACGGGAAACTAAAATAATGTTTCGACATAAATCCGGTGCATACAAAACATTGTTCAAAATAAGTTCCAAACCACTTGGAAGCTTTAATACAAAGTCTCCTTGTGCCTTCACTTGCACTTTGGCTCCATTACCCATAAAGAGACTTGATGTTCCCGTTTGCTTGCTACTTCTTTTGAACCCCTGCAAAGAATTGCAAATGTGAGTTCCACATCCAGTGTCTAATACCCATGTATTAGAAGAAGTAATACTAAGCTCTATATATACCATATATATATTACCTGAGGTTTGCCCCGCATCCCTCTTTTCCTTCAACTCCTTAAGGTAGACCGGGCAGTTCCGTTTCCAGTGACCCATTTCACCGCAACCGAAGCACGGGTCTTCCTTGGGGTTTGCTTGTCCGGCAACCTTTTGCTTCTTGTTCTTGTTTTTGGTTGGGGTAACCATCCTCCCCTTTCCCTTGCCTTGATGGGCGGGTCCTTTCCTCTTAGCCACCTTTGGCTTAGAGGTGTTGTTACCTTTAGACCCACTATCATTGATCATTAGCACGGGTGAAGCCCTCTTACCCATGCTAGTTTCCGCCATCCTAAGCATGCCATGAAGTTCGCCAATGGTCTTATCCATCCCATTCATGTTGTAATTAATTACAAATTGGTCAAACCTCTTTGACAAGGAGTTTAGGATAAGATCCGTGGCTAGCTCATTAGATATGTTGAGATTAAGACGGTTTGAGCGATCAATGAGGCATTTCATCTTGAGAACATAAGATGAAACGGATTGGGAGTCGTCCATACGACATGCATGAAGCGCTCGAACGGTCTCGAAGCGCTCGACACGTGCTTGTTGAAGGAACATCTCCTTCAATTACGTGATCATGTCGTATGCAGTATGATGCTCGAAATCCTTTTGGAGTTCGGGTATCATAGTCCCAAGCATTAGGCAAGCGACTTGCACCGAATCGGCGCAATACTTATCCCAATAAGCCATGCCTTCCGTATCATCCTCGTCGGGTTGATCGGGAATAGGGTCTTCCAATACATACGCCTTATCCTCAAGTTTGAGGACAATCCTAAGATTGCGGAACCAATCCATAAAGTTCGTATGGTTGAGTTTGTCTTTCTCGAGGAGAGACCTTAACGATAGGTTGTTCAAGTTAATATGTGCATTTTGCATGTTGTTGTTATTGGCGGCCATCTATAAAATTTAACAAAGTTCATTTAAGTATCGATTTTAAATTTAATAATCAATACCCTTTAAATCCAATTGATATTTATTAAATTTTAGAATCCAACGGTAAACCAAATTTCGGTTAGGTGACCTTTATCCCGTCATTTGATTTAGCTAGGTAGTCATTATATGACAATTGCAATCCTTTTGCAACTTCTAAGTTATGGGATCATGCAATCCTTTTGCATGACATATTATCCCATCAACGCCTATTTGTTCATCATGCTTCGGTGACCCTAAGTTCATGATTTCCAAATCAAGTCATCCTACTTGTATAGACATGTAAACTTAGCATACAAGTGGTTAGGTGACCTTTATCCCACAAGTGTGCGAAATTTACCTTAATCATATTAGTTTGCTCATAACGGTTAGGTGACCTTTATCCCATTATAAGTTCCCTAATATTTTTAAGTGTCATACAATAGGATGGCGTTTAAACTTGTTAACCTAGTGTAAAGGGTTTTAAGTTTTCTTTAATTTCTAGTTTGAGAAAACATTTATGCCATACACCAACATGCATTTAGTGTATGGTTTATTTGAAATCCATTTTCAAGTCTAGTAATTTTAACCAATTACTTGATATAAACCATTTTATATATATGATCCTTATCATGTTCTTAATAACCGTTTATTAATGTCCTTTTAGCCGTTTTTAATTTAACCATTTAAATTGACGTTTTGCATGTTGTTAATAATTTAACCAATTAAATTGTAGTTTATGCTTGTTGTTAACTTGTGTGATAACTTGTTGTAGTAACATACACAATCCACAATCATACAAGAAATAAAACAACCACGCATGCAAACAAATGTGTTCACAATCAAGCCGATTTGGTAGACATTTGTTTAGCCGAAAACAAATGTCACTGGTTAAGGGTTATAACACTAAGTAGGAGATTTCAAAATCTCCCACTTAATCTTGCATCCAAATGCATCTTCCAAGTCTTCATCTTGTATCTTCATTTTTACAAAAAATATATCCTAATACATTTTTCTAGAAAATGAAAATACAACCTAATCTATTTTACATACCAAATATAAAATAAATTACATAACCAAAATAATAAAATTACAAACCAAATGAATGAATATTACAACCACATGAATGAATTAATATTACATACCAAATGATTAAATATAAATCATTCAAACATCCAACCAAACACAAGGTCAAGGCTATGATTGTGAACATGAACATGCAACCAAATATGACCAAAATGGAAGAACCAAAACCCACTTTAGAACCCCTCCAAATTCGGCCAAAATTGTAAACCCTCCCAAACCCGAAATTTTTGTATTCCATATTCATGCATGTGCATGGAATGCAAATATAGTGGGTTTAAAGAAAATATAAGAAGCATAATCCATAGACCTCGGCTCTAGATACCATTGTAGGAATTTAACAAGTTCATAAAACATGTACTTATGGTTAACATGATTACAAAACCAATTTGAATAATGTTAAAGCAAGCGGAAGCAAAAGATTAGTTCATGTTTATAAGTAAATTCATTTAGTTAAATTCCATGATAATATCAAGTCTTGAATCTATTCTTACAAATAAGAGCAAGAAAGTAAGATTGTACCTCCTCAAGCTTGTTGAGGGTTGTTAACAAGGTTGCAAGATGATGATGAAGATGATGAAAATGAGCTTCTAACTTGAAGCCTCAAGTGTGTAATACCCCAAGCTTTTAACCCCAACACTCTTGCCTTTGGTTAGGATTTGTTAGACACTTAATTAAGCTTGCAAAAAAAAAATTTAAGAACCTCTTCTTCACCCAAAAAGGCCACGGCCAGACCAGTATTTTTGGGAGCACTTGTGCAGTTTTTTTTGCTTTGTTTTGATGTGTATTTTCAAGTATCACTAGTCTCCAACAAGCCCTTGGTTAATATGCATATGGAGAATGGGAAAATGCTTTGACCAAGAAGGAATCTAAGCATGTGTGTGCACTTCCAATGCCACTTCCCTTACATATTATAAAATAAGTTTTATAAAATAAAAGGATTAGATTTTATAAAACTCTTTATAATACTTCCATATATATATATATATATATATATACATATATATATATATATATATATATATATATATATATATATATATATATATATATATATATATATATATATATATATATAAATATATATATTTGTTATGTACTTTTATTATTTTCATTTCATAAAACCAAAACTTTATAAAATGTAACATAACAAAATCAATTATTTAACCCATAAATAATTTAAACTTAGTTATATAAATTATTCCATAATTTATATGTATACACATCAAGTAAAATCTCAGAAAACCATTTTTCTTAAAATTCAAGTGTCATGTATTTGATCAATGATCCAATTATTAAGATCAAATACTTATAAGGTGTCGGTAAGCTTGTTATTGGGTATGACCCGACTTGGATCATAACACATTAGCCACATTAATTTAATATGTCTCTCGGGCATACGAAATACCTTCACCACAAACAAGTGGACAAGTTGAAAATACCAACCGAACATTAAAACATATTCTAGAGAAAACCATAGGATCAAATCCGAAGGAATGGTCCATGAAATTGGAGGATGCACTATGGACTTTTAGAACAGCCTACAAAACTCCAATTGGTACCACACCTTTTAGACTCGTTTACAGAAAAGCATGTCATCTTCCAGTAGAAATTGAACACAAAGCATTTTGGGCTTTGAAGACATGTAATCTTGATTTACATGAATCCGAACGTCTACGGTTAAGTCAACTAAACGAATTAGAAGAATTAAGACATGAAGTATATGAAAATTCGTTAATCTATAAAGAAAGAACGAAGAAATGGCATGATAAAAGAATCAGAAGTTCAAAAGAATTTAAGGAAGGAGACAGAGTCCTTCTTTTCAATTCATGATTCAAGCTATTCCCTGAAAAATTGAAATCAAGATGGTCTGGACCATTTATAGTCAAAAGAGTTTTCCCATATGGAACAATAGAGTTAATAAATTCAAATGGGATTGAATTTAAGGTTAATGGTCACAGAGTTAAACATTACATAGATAATCCAATGGAAGTTGAAGATGAAGTTAATCACAATTTCGACACCACAGCTAACTAAGTGTGGGAAGGTTCAAATCCTTTTAGGGTAATATATATTTCTGTTAGAGTTAGATTTTCTGTTTTCGTGTAGTTTCCGAGAATGGAATCCGAATTGTCTTTCCCTAGCAGACCCTAAAGAACTAGTCTTCTCCCTCCATTCTGAATTTTTATTTTTTTAGGTTTTACGAGATGAAGAATTTCTTTGATCTGAACCATGGTCTAATGCTACACGCTTTGATTACTAAACGTAACAATGACACACTCCCTAGTGACCTGGTGTCAGTAATAAGAAGCAGATGTGACGAAGTAAGAAAAGAACTCAGGAAAGATCATCATAAGATACATTTTGGTAAAGGAAAATCAAAATCCGCAACAAAAAGAAGAGCACGACACCTTGAAAGATGTTATAAATGCGGAAAATGGTCACACGAAGGCAAATGTTCAAACAATCAAACATATTCAAATACCGAATTTGTTACTCTATGCAGAGAATGACCGTTCATATGTTTAGAAGAAAAGATATTGAAGAATCGAGGTTACGCCTACGTAGCTATGGAGAAGCAAATCACACGACTCTCCTATGAGTCGGCTAAAGCAGGTCTCTGAGAATTCTTTCTCACAGGTAAGTATGTACAGTTTTTATTTTTATTTTTATTTATTGCTTTTAACCTTTTGATAATAAACGCTGAATCGTTCGCTATAAAGTATTAAATTGGTATTCAATAAAATTAGGTATGCGTTACCGAAATTATTGATATCATACAAAAATTTATTACATCACTGCGAAATTTACCGTTTATTCTTAAGGTATAAATATCTTTAATCAATCTACCCAAAAAATTTCAAAAAATCGTCAGGAGTAAAACTAGGTTATGGAACTGAAATTACTTTACCAAAAAGAGGGGCGTATATTTTTGATAATATTTGATTGATTAAAGTGGGATAAAAGACCAAAAAGATTTTTTTTATTTAATTTTTACCTTGTTTTTAAAATTAATATATAAATATAAAATTAATATTGTAAACTTTTTAAAATCAATATATTTAAGTTTGTAAATATTTGAAAAATTAATATTTTTAATATAAGTTTGTATGTATAAAAATATTAATAATATGAATTTTTAATTTTATGCATTTTAAATTTAAGTTTGGTGTGAATTTAAAAAAAAAATTACTTTATTTCATTAAGTTAAAAATGTGATTTCTAAAAATTCGTCGTGAGTTGAAAACTAGGTCATTGAACCGAAATTGCTTTACCCGAGGGCGGGACGAGAACTTTTATTATCATTATTTTTAATCTTATTGAATTAAAGTATGCCTAAAAACATTAAAAAATCCAAAAATCTTTGCTTTTAAAACAACGCTTTAAAGTGACAAATTTTAAAATTTTGTCGAGGGACGAACTAGGACTAAGATCCGAAACGCCCTCATTCTAAAAGAAATAAAATTAATTATTTGTTTTAAAAGTATAAGGTTTTTATAATATATATATATATATATATATATATATATATATATATATATATATATATATATATATATATATCAGACCCCATGCGATCGCATGGGGTTCCTTCACTAAATCCATGCGGTCGCATGGAGACCAAAATCTGGTCAGAAACAAAAAGAGCATCGAGCAGCTCTGTCTTCACAATACCACACACATACATACGAACACACTCCAAAAACACCCCTAAAATCACCAATTTTTCACCAAAATTCACCAAATTTCTTGCTATAATCCGCTCTAATCATGAATTTGTTGAGAAGTTTTTCAAGAAAGGTAACAATTACATCCCTAAAACTCTTTAAATTTGAATTTTAGTGTTCTTGAGCTAATTTTTACCTAATTTGAGTTAGTTAATTTATAGTGTAATTAGAGTTAAATTGTTAGTATATTATGCATGTATAACCTAGATTGATGCTATTTAACATAATTTGAAGCCAAAAACTTCAAAATTTTTAGAAATCTAGGGTTTGTGTTCTTGAGCAATTTGGGGCTTTTTGATATAAACAGGTTATGGCCGATTTTTGTCATGAATTATTGCTAAATTAAGTAGTGTAACATGTTTAGGTAGCTAAATGATCCAAACTTTGACCCTAAACATGATTTTTGAGAATTAAAGTGGACTTTTTAGGTCTAAAATTCATGAACTTGATTAAATTTATGTAAATGCCATTTGAAACTTGTTTAATTGCTAGTAATGGTTATTTTAACATGTTATTTGAGTTGAATGCTTATGAACTTTGTAAACATTTTCATATATGCTTATTTGAAAAAGTGTAGAATTGTTAAAATTGTGAAAATGTGTATAAGTTTAATTTTGATTAAACATGTTATTGTAATTGTTTCAAGTTGTTATTTTGCTAACACTAATGCATATTTGGATGCACAAATTTTTTGTTTAATGTGTTTTGCAGAGATTTACCGATACTGATGGTGCATCATCATCATCTAGACAACCTGCTCCAGAACCTGAACCAGAAATGCAATATGAACCGGAGCAACAACAGGAACAACAACCTGATCAACACGTACCATACTATGATCCGCAACAAGAATATGTTAATGCCTACATACAATTTCCGATTCATCTGATAGTAGAACACCCAACGATTCATAAAGAACAGTTGCATCCAAATTTGAGATTTGATCGAAGTTGGAGAGATTACCCTACGTATCAAAGTAACAAATTTAAACTGGTAACGAAAAATGTAGAAGTACCGAGGGTAATCGATTGGGAGCCTTTGGAAAGGGTCCAACTAGTTAACTTAGTTAGACAGCATCTGATCCAAAGGTATGGCAGCTCTTCTTTTCCCGATTGGGAACGTTTATTCACCATTCTTAGGCCTGTATATAAAGAGTGGTGCGTTGAGCTTATGAGTACTATTTCACTTAATGCGGATGTAGTTAGGTTAGATGATAGAAGTTTTCTTAGATTTTTACTTAGCCGTAGGATGTACAGGATGTCCATGCTGGACATGTCCAGGGCTTTACAGATTTACACTCCTAATGAATTACTACTACCCGATTGTACAAATTTGATTTATCATGGGAGCGGGTAGATAGGAATTTTGACGCGGACGCCATCTGGAGGCGTATGTCAAATTATAATTTTTTTTGCCGGGAGAAAGACACTCCTATTTAGATATTAACAAAGCAGAGCTACGTATTATACATAGATTTTTAGCTAATTCGATTACACAAAGAGGTAAAAACAAAGAGAAGATGACCTTACACGACTTATTTTACCTTAAATGCATTTGAAACACTAGAAGCTTTGTTAATATCCCCTACTGTGTTGGTTTTTATCTGTCCAAAGTAGTGGCAGGAATACAGGACATGGGAATAATAGGAGGAGGTATTTTTGTTACTCTCATTGGAGAGTATTTGGGTGTAGATAGGGATCAAGGAGGTCCACTGATGGTGTGTAGGGAACAGGTGGATACTTTAGGATTAAAGGTCTATCAGGGTGCTAAGTTATTAAAGAGCAGACGCAATATGATGGTCGTCATCCACAGGTAGAGAGAGGTTCAGATGAGGAAATGGAGGAAGCGAATGACATTAGGGATGTCATTAGGGAGGCTATGACTGACGTCTACCAGCGTATAGATGAGGTAGAAATGACAAACCAGGATAGACATAGTCGGTACGAGCAGTGGCAACCGAGAATGTGTACGAGCATTCCAGGCAACGACAGCATGATAGATGGCACTATCATCAGCATCAGATCATGAGCCAGCTATCACCTCAAGTACCAAATAACTACGTACCAACCCGACCTGCTTACTATCCTCCACACCAGCCCGATATGCGACCACCATTTACTCTCTATGACCCTAACCAGGCCTATCAGTACACCTATAACCAACCATGGAACCCGCCCGACGACATGAACTGGAACCCCTATCCAGATTGATATAGTTCCCGTTGATGATTTTTATCCTTTTATTATTTTTATTTATTTATGTTTAAACATATAATATTGTGATACTTTTATGTAAGTTTTAACATTTTTATTATGTTGTACTAATATTTCATATTTGATTTGAAAGTGGGATGTTAAGTCTCATTTCAAATTACCATGCATGTTATTATTTGTATGTATATATATTATCAATTGTACACAACAGGGTAAAACAACGCATTTTCAAAGACTGGCATTAAGTTCAGCAAAAGCTACTAATTTTGACGACAAAACGAAAAATGAATGTGATGTAACAACAAGACGGAATGAAAAAATGATGTGCACCATTTATCATTCAGCAAATAAACGCCAATATGTTTAGAAACTTTGGTAAAATTTAATCATTTTTTCTACGCTATTCACCCTCAATAATTTAAATTGTACTGATTTCTTGCAAATGAGGGCATTGCAAGATCTTAAGTGTGGGAAGAGGTTAAATTCTTTCGAATTTTTAAAATTTTAAATTTAAACACTTGGTTACCATTAAAAATACTAGTAACGCAGTAGTTGTATTAGAATCTAGTGCTCTTTGATAATAAAGAACAACCCTAGTCTTATATACTGACTACCCAATTCTAATAAAATTTTTCAAAATTTTCAACTAAATGAACTCAAAAACATGTTTATACATATTTATGAACGATAAAACTAGGTGTTAACATCGAAATTATTGTTACCTTGGAAAGGACATAAATTGAGAAACAACCCAAAATGTTAGAATTCATTTAAAATAGAATAGAGAAAAATAAAAAGGCAAAGAAAGGAAAATAAAAGTCAAGTGTGGGAAAAATTTACCAAGTTATTTAGAACATATGACACATATTTTTGTACAAATAATTGAAGATACTTTTGTTTTGAATGATATTTATCAGTTTTACCCAGTTTATTGTAATATAAAAGGAAATAAAGTCTTCCGAGAGAAAAAGAAATGCGCTTCTTGATTTAGGTCAGGAAGTTGTCGTCCAGACCAGTTGTAGAGTCTACGAAAAACCTTGAAAAGTTTTCTCAAAAATCAGCTGGAAATCCACGGACCTCAGCATCAAACAGGGTCGCCAAGTGGTCAGACTTATCCTAACCATGAGAGGATTTGTCTCGTACAATGGGGGCACCGTGCAAATTAGCTTATAAGACTAATGAATCGAATCCCAGAAAGGATAATCTCCTTAAAGATCAAAAATCAGCTTTTAAGACTGATATTACTCAATCCTTGAGATTGACTTTTAAAGATTGAGAATTACAAACTCATGGAATTCGATGATATCTAAACTCGAGCTTGAACGAGAAAATATTTTGATCAAATTACAAACCGATTTGTTTTCTGAAAACCCATTTTCAATGCGTTCATCTCCATTGAACGTAAAATCCTAGAAATTCACCTAGAATTCATTAGGTCACCTGAACCAAATCGGATGTCAACCGTAAGAACGGTGGTTGCATAGCATGGTCAAAGACAGGACCTTGTGCCAGACCGAAAAACTATAGGGTGATATTTACTATTGCTCCTACAAAGGATAGTAATTGCATCCGACACGATATAGACCATAATCAAAAGCATGTCACGGGACATTGCCTTAACAGTTGCTTGTTCAACACTTTCCTTTACAACCGGACGGTAGTTTACTGAAAGGTAATATACGGAGCAAGTTTACTAGACGTGTTGCTTTCCTAATACAAGGTTAGCAAGTGGGTGACACAAAACCGCAAGTTTTGAGCTAAAATTTTAAATATGAAACCCACACAACCCACAAAAATAATTTGCAAACACCGGTGAAGGGTTATTCCGGAAAACTTATCTAGGGTATAAGCTAGATTGAATTTTCAAAAGATCAAATGTTTTCATAAAGATCCAATTTCCTAAAAGGATCTAAATTTTCATAGTCATGTGGTACTGTAAACCACAACGTTACTATCATTGTTCATACCGCCGTATAGAAATCACTGATGTACAAAGTGTGAAGAATAAAGAAGTGATTCTAGTATTTTTATTTCAAGACTATATTGCTTGAGGACAAGCAACGCTCAAGTGTGGGAATATTTGATAATGCTAAAAACGAACATATATTTCATAGCATTATCCCTCAAGAAAGACAAGCTTTAAGTTGCAATTGTTCTATTTACAAGTGATATTCGTTTAAATAATAAAAGGTGAAGACAAAAGACAGATTTGACGAATTGAAGACGCAAACGACCAAAAAGCTCAAAAGTACAAAGTACAATCCAAGAGGTTCAAATTATTGATGAGAAACGTCTAAAAGTTACAAGAGTACAAGCCGCAAAACGCAAAATACAAGATATTAAATTGTACGAAAGGACGTTCGAAAATCCGGAACCGGGACCAGAGTCAACTCTCAACGCTCGACACAATGAACTAAAAATTACAAGTCAACTATGCACATGAATATAATATAATATATAATTAATTCTTAAAATTATATATATATTATATTATATATTAAAACCGTCGGCAAACTAGGAGACAAACGAATGTGAGCTGGATTCCCAGGCCATGCGATCGCATGGCCAGAAGGCACAAATGCCATGTGATCGCATGGAGCAAAAAGTTTGGCCAGGTCTATAAATTTCGCGAGTTTTGACCGAATTTTACACATCCTTTTTCTTTCCACTCTCTCTCACGTAATATATATATATATATATATATATATATATATATATATATATATATATATATATATATATATATATATATATATATATAAATTTATAATTTTAATTTTAATTTAATAATAATAAGGGTATGTTAGCGAATGTTGTAAGTGTGTAAGTCGAAATTCTGTCCGTGTAACGCTACGCTATTATTAATCATTGTAAGTTATGTTCAACCTTTTTAAATTAATGTCTCGTAGCTAAGTTATTATTATGCTTATTTAAGCCGAAGTAATCGTGATGTTGGGCTAAAATATTAAGACGGGGTTATTGGGCTTTGGACCATAATTGGGGTTTGGACAAAAGACCGACACTTGTGGAAATTAGACTATGGGCTATTAATGGGCTTTATATTTGTTTAATTGAATGATAGTTCGTTAATTTAATATAAAGATTTACAATTGGATGTAATTATAAATAACCACATACACTCAATCGGACACGATGGGCGGGATATTTATAAGTACTAATAATCGTTCATTTGACCGGACACGGGAATGGATTAATAGTCAATAGACTCATTAAAACAGGGGTGAATTATGTACAAGGACACTTGGCGTAATTGTTAACAAAGTATTAAAACCTTGTTATAGTTTAAGTCCCCAATTAGTTGGAATATTTGACTTCGGATATAAGGATAATTTGACGAGGACACTCGCACTTTATATTTATGACTGATGGATTGTTATGGACAAAAACCAGATGGACATATTGAATAATCCAGGACAAAGGACAATCAACCCATGGTAATAAATTAAAATCAATACGTCAAACAAACATCATGATTACGGAAGTTTAAATAAGCATAATTTCTTTATTTCAAAATTTATCGCATTTTTATTTACTGTCATTTTATTTATTGCACTTTTAATTATCGTACTTTTTAATTATCGCAATTTTATTTATCGCGCTTTAATTATTGTCATTTACTTTACGCTTTAAATTAAGTTATATTTATTTTTAATATTTTACATTAGGTTTTAACTGCGACTAAAGTTTTAAAATCGACAAACCGGTCATTAAACGGTAAAACCCCCCTTTTATAATAATAATACTACTTATATATATATTTATATACAAATATAGTTTTAAAAATATAGCGTTAAACTTGGCTAGTTCCTTGTGGACGAACCGGACTTACTAAAAACTACACTACTGTACGATTAGGTACACTGCCTATAAGTGTTGTAGCAAGGTTTAGGTATATCCACTTTATAAATAAATAAATAACTTGTGTAAAATTGTATCGTATTTAATAGTATTTTGTAGCAAAAATTTAACTATTTCGTATACACCTCTACGCACATCAATCATCAGAAAATTCACTTTCTTCTCTTGGCGCTTTCGCAGTCTTTAAATTATAAACAGAATTTAAAATAACACATTCATCCGCGCCATCGCTATCACTATCGCGATGGTCAACAACTAAGCGATCAACTTGTGATCCAGAATCATTCAACGGCCATAGGTAAGTTCGCAGTATGCGAGATTCACGACCATCCTTTCTAGCTTGTTCAATAGCAGTGCCAAGGAATTTGTCTGCTTTTCCAGCCAAAATCCTTAATCGCTTACTATCAGCGATAGTTTCTTCACGATGTTGTTGTAAATTCCTACGCGCGACCATTTTTTTAGCAGCAACCTTTAGTTGCGAATCGGTATTAGCAGGATTGCCACTAGGCGCTTTAGCTAGCGGTTCTTGCCCTGAACTTCCCGCGATAGTATTAACATTTGCCTGCATATTACTTGATAAGGCATTTTGCGAATCATTAACTAACGCATTAGCATTGATGGAACTTCCTGCTTGTTTCGTGTTAGCTGCCATATTCAACGATCAAATCAGCTAATACGCCTCAGCGACTTCTTGTAAATCATCTTAACAATACACGATTTAAATTAAACAAAGCAATTGATTGTTTGACAGCACAAACCAAAAAATTTCAAGTTTAATTCGTAAAACGAGTCCCACGGATGGCGCCAATTGATCAATCCCTAAATAATGAGTTACTTAATTACGGATTTAGTGCAATGAGATTAAGATGGAGAATGGGATGTTTGTTGATTATTTTGGGCCCTGATGATTGTCTTTCACTTTATCCATCAAGTGATCAACCACCCCGACCCGGTCTTGATAGTCAATTAGCATAATTCACCTTAGCACAATGTAGAAATTCCTTGGACGAAGTCACAAGTGAAAATCACAAAGGCTTGGGCAGGGCCGTCTCAACAATTTGAAAGCCCTAGGCGAAAACGGAAATAGACCCTTTATACACGTTAAATTTTTTATTTTTTATTTTTTATAGAACGGAAAGCTTGCATCAGTGTATCATTTATTTCAACGACACTCATCACGTTAAATTTTTTATTACATACAAAAAGATAATACTTAAATTGTTAAATACAAAAGAAGTTTTCAAGACATACTTATCAAAGCATTTTATTCTCAAATATTTTATTCTCTAGTAGTTTTTTTATATAATTTAATTGAATACTTTGAGAATATATTCAAAATTTGGGCCCTTCTAAATTTTTAGGCCCTAGGCGGTTGTCTATCTTGCATATGCCCAGAGACGCCTTTGGGCTTGGGCAAATGGCAGAGAGTCAACAACCTATAAATGAGAGGCCAAGCTCCCTATTTATAGTATTCGAAATATCCGCGGTCTGCGGACTATTTAACTATCCGCTGAAACTTAGCGGATTAAACCGCAGTCTTTTATTAAACCAGAAACATAACCGCTATACTTATTTTCAGCGAATATTTCACACATTTTTATTATAGTTCGTGTAATACATATACAGTGCTATGTATATGATCAAATATCATACCTGAAACCACCAAAAACAGATATGACCTTAATTTTAGAATGTTTAGACAACAACTTATAAGCATTAGGGATTTGAAAAAAAAAAATACATGGAGCTGCATTCTCAACTTAATTTTAGAATGTGGCTGAGTTTGTCTTTTTATAATTTGATTTATGGTTTAATGAAAATGCTTTGGAATGGCTTAATAAGGTACCCCTTATATATTCTACATTTTATTTTTCTATAAAATGACACCTGTTTTTTTTTTTTTTTTTTTTTTTTTTTTTTTTTTTTTTTTTTTTTCCTTGAATGACTAAAGTTTGTGCAGAGGTTCGAACAGTTTTCGCTGAAGTTATGCATACGACTTTTGCTTGAAAATATTTTTTCACCATTCTTTTCCCCATTCTCCAGAATAGTTGGCACCTTTAAATTAGGTATCATCTACTTCTTATGCCTTTATCTATTTGATTGTTGTTGAATAGAAATACACCATCAATTTGTACATTAGCTTTAACTAGTTTTCGAATCGTCGTTTCGCGTCGGTGATTCGGTTTTCAATGTATTTTATTGCGTTTAGTTTGTAAAATTATTTCGTGGCTAACGATGATGTCGTTGAAGCGCAACTCGAGTCGAACTAAAAGGTATAACCCGTGAAAGATTTAAATGTTATTTTAAATTAACAATATATGTGTATCTCAGCGTTTCGCTATGGAATTGTCGACTTTTAAAAATTTAACGCAAAATCAACGTGTATGAAAAGTACCCCAAATTTTTAGCGTTTTTTTAAAAGCGTCCGTTGTGCGTAACTACATTGTGTTCATAAAATTATTTCGAGTTTAATGATGGTGTCGGAAAAATATTTAACTCGTTGAGAGCAAGAGGATATGACCCGTTGAATATTTGGGTGGAGTTTATTTAAGAATTTTTTGGAAAATGGTTATTTGACACTTTACCCCCTGTTTGGGGGTCGATTTGATTTTTTGAAGAAAAAAAAAGAGGGGGGGGGCCCCTTTGTAAGTGAAATGAAATTTAGGGGAAAAAAGTTAAAAAGACGAAAACGTCCTTAGTTACTATTCATCATTTTTGTATAATATATAGTATAGTAATAATAATTCATACTTGCTCCTATTCTTCGGTTTCTTTTTGGTGTCGTTTATTTGTGTTTATTTTATTTATTGCTATTAAACACCATAGACATGTTGTACATGCACACAAGTTTCAGTTTGTATCCTTGCATAACTTTTGAATGAGTATATAGACTGCAAGTGTGAAATATTTCTATGTAAATATGCTAATAACTACCATTGTGTTACAAATCATTGTTCACGAACTTCCGCTACAATGCGCGGACCTCATCACTAGTTGTTTTTGAAAACCTGTAATCCAAATAGTAGTGTCATAGTCTCTTATGTAGGGATGGCAATGGATCTAAAAAAATCCGAGATCCGCGGATACCCGCGCCCGTGATGGGTGGATAAAATCCAAAATCTTTACCCGCGGGTGGGCAATGGATGTAATTTTGTACCCGCAGACGGGTTGCGGGTGGGTGATGGATGTAATAGATCCGTTGCGGGTAAAATCCGATCCAAGAATCCGTAATACCCGTTTGAATAATCCGCGGATATACCCGTTCTAAATGAGTGAAAATAACTCTAGTAATTCGTCAACGTACTTTATGATTTGTTTTAGCAACTAAATTTTAATTGTTAATTTTAAAAATTCTAACTTCACATATATTAGTAAGAAAAGTATAACTAATATTATATGTTTTCTTATTTTATTATATCATAAACATAAATATATTATTGGATGATGTTTTTTATGTCACTTTAAATTACGTAATGATATTTATTTTTGAATATTTTAGTTTACATATAGTTCATGAATAAGATCCGCGGGTAAACCCGTGACCCGCGAATATCCGTACACACGGGTGATGGATCTAAAAATAAATCCGTTAACAAATATCCGCGGATTAATGGATCGTAAAAAAATCCGCGAGTGCGGGTGATGGATACAGTGGATCCGTGCCCGCGACCCGCGGGTGTCATTCCTACTCTTATGTCTTTATAAGGTTGATTACAGCCAGAGGCGGAGCTAGTAGGGGGCTTAGGGGTGTTGAGCATCCCCTAAGTGCAATCATATCTTCGTGATTTAGTTATCTGTTCATCAATTCATGTTGAATTTTTTGATGGGGAAGGATAATATCAAATTAGGGTTTTAAGTAGCTACAACCTACACGTATAATTTTGGGGAGGGGAAGATAAGTAATGAACCCGATGCATCTTTTGAAAATGGTCACTAAACATGTATGACCCTTCAAG